>NC_037668.1:97314882-97614882 GCF_003255815.1 Theropithecus gelada | reverse complement strand
TACTCTAAAAAACATGTATGATTCCACAGAGAGAACAAAACCAATAAGGTGCCCACTCATTTTCAGAAATAAACATCCAGAAGAAGAAATAACTCCCAGTGTTTCTGAGCCATGCACACAATCATTATAATAAACTACCGGAGCCTAAAAACTTGACGCAAAGGATCAAGTAAAGATTTCAAAAATGTCTTGAAAAATTGATATGATGGACATCCTATGAAAATGAATAGATATATCTAATTCAGAGGAAGCAGAATGACATATAGTGGAAAAGAGAGAGCACTTTATGTTAATATGGATATCCTAAATTCATCATGGATGTAAATTGAAGAGCTTTTGAGAGAGGATAAAAATAGAAGTTATATTACCCTAGAAAATACGCTATTAGCCACTAGATCATGTGAAATAAATTTGGGTGATACTTTACTAATGAGTATTAGCACACTGGCACAGAGACAAAAAAGAGTACTGAGAGAACTATTTAGATATTTTGGACACATAATTCTACTCAATCAAAATTCTGTTATTTAAATTACTATTTATTTTCTTCAGAATATAATAATTATATATGTTTATTATTAAGAATTTTAAAATTATAGAAAAGTATAAGAAAATAAAATTCACAATATTACAATAATCTGGAAATAAAGCACTATTAATGTAGTAGAGTATTTCCTGTCCTTCATTTAAGGTTGCACTAATAAATACATACACAAACACACACACACACCAACACACAAATATATTATTAAGAATTAATATATCGTTTTGTGTCATGCTTTTTAATTTCGCATTATACTGTGAATAGTTTTCAATATCATTAAATATTCCTTGAAACATATTTTTTGAAGACTGAAATGTTCTGTTGTGATATGTCTACTAATTTATTTGACCAATCTTTTTCCTGTACTAGGAAATCATATTATTATTTTTCCAAATTATAATTAATACCTTAACAAACAACCTAAAATATAAACTTGTGTACATTTACTAGGTTGAAAGGATTTAAACACTTTTCCTGATTAAGCATTGCAAAATTACTCAATTATTTTTATCAGTGGATACTCCCCAGAGTATTATATATGAATGCCAATTTTCTTGCACCAGTGCCAACAGATGTTAGGTTTATTTTCAATCTTTGTCAGTTTAGTGAAGGAAAGTGTAATTTAAAGTGTTTTAAGTCTATATCTTTACTTGTTATGCCTTTGATTTATGCTTATAATAGTTTGTGGATTTAACTCAATGGACTACAAACAGGAAACTATTTTTTCACCATTCACTGCCTTTAAACATCATTTCTGAGAATTCCCTTCTCATCTCTTGAACAGGATCATCTGCCAATGCCATAGCTTTGCAATTTTAGTTATAGGAACTGTCTCATTTTGATAATTAGGCTAATTCTCAGGTACAGTTCCAGCACAGTATATAAATTATCCAGATATTTTTGGAAGTTTGCTGTTGTCCATGGTTTTTGAGCAGGTGGATCCATTATAAGAGAACCATGTACATGATTAAATAAAGGGTACATCTTTACATGTTGAAGACTAATGGAATTTACAACATTTTACTATATTATCTTTTATTTGTGTGTTTCTAGGGAAGTGTATTTATAATAGTATGATAAATGGAAAAAATATTTATTTTTGTTTTCCATTAGTGACAATGGAAAACAAAATCTCTTCAAATGGAAATGTCTCTTGGTAATGGTAGCACTTTTGTTGAGTGGGCTTGAAATTTTGCACTAAGTCTTAGATCAAGAATATTTATATTTTTACTGACATAGAATGCCACAGAGCAAATAATTCCTTAGCAATTTAAATTCAATGTTTCACATTCTTTCTTGAACCCATTTAGAACTCAATCCACCTCTGGCAATTATAGTGAGATTAACATATGAATGCATTCAGGACAAATCCTTTTTTTATTTCACATTTTCCAGATATATGGAGAACAAAACAAGGTGCAGAAATGAACATTGATGGAGACAAAATGCGCCTGCTTTCTCATTAAGTAGTGACAACTATTTTCCTAGACTGTCTCTGAACCAAGAGCCAAATCTAACCTGAAGCAGAAAAGTGACATAATTTCATCATTCACCTGCACCACCTACTCAGTCTTTAAGGATAGTAGAAAAGCAATCAATAAATGAGTTTATATATGTTGTTTATATATATGAGTTTATATATATTGTACTTGTGTGTGTATATACGTGTGTATTGCAGTTGAGAGCATATGGTATTGAAGCAGGGGAAAAGATGGGCACTTGGAAATAAGTAAATATATTAGATAATATATAGTAGTTATTTAACCTTCTTAGGTTAAGCATTTTATTTATATTTTAAAAACATATTTTCCCCAATCATAGTAAAGAAAACATATTTAGTATAATAAATATTTTTTTTCTGCTTGCCTCTGAGTTATCATGAGTATTGATGGGCTGTTTGGTAAAAATTACAATAGACAGAATTGGGTAGAGGACAGTAAGTAGTTATAGGGAATCTTAGCATTTTAAAGAAATTTTCCACTTTTAAAAAGAAGTATAAAGAATACATACAATCATACAATCTCAATATCAGAGTATCAGACAAAAGGTTTTATTTCGTGTTACAAGTTTATATTTCAAGTAAGTCTCATAAAAATGTTTTCCTCAGTAAGTTTTTCCCTCTGTACAGACTCTTAGCAACTGTTGTTTTCACTGTCCTTTAAACTTATAACAATGTTTAACATATGTTGTCATTATTTTTTTCCCCAAAACTGACCTTAAGGTACTTCTACCTTCCAGCTAATGAATCAATTTTCCATCTCCTACACTAAACCTTTGGAAGCATCATCCACTCTATATTTTCTATCATTTCCCACTTTCAATGTCACAAATAAGTCTGATTTTTAAATGTGGCTCCTCCTTTTTTAACAATGCTGGAATGTTGGATGTTGTCTTCTTCTCTTGCTTTGACATGTTAAATTGCTTTCTACTTGGTTTCCTCTTGGCCTACCCTATATATATGGTCAACTTCTTCCTGCCCAACACACATCCATGATGCCTTTGTATTCTTTTCCTCTGCTAGAATAAACTTCACTCTTGGAGAAATCAATCATCATCTTTAAGACGGTTCAAATGTCACTCCTTCTGCATTTCTTTCCCAACTTCCTCAGGGTGTAAGTTACTCTCTTCTTTTGCTCTT
Source organism: Theropithecus gelada (assembly GCF_003255815.1). Taxonomy (NCBI): domain Eukaryota; kingdom Metazoa; phylum Chordata; class Mammalia; order Primates; family Cercopithecidae; genus Theropithecus; species Theropithecus gelada. The sequence continues at coordinate 97,611,700 of NC_037668.1, read as the reverse complement.
GGAGCACTTTCTAACATTTATTGTGGTAAGCTGTCAAGCTGTATCTGAGGATTTATCTTGACCCTAACCTGCTCATTCCTGACTAAGGCAATTCTAGAATTCTTTGCTTTGAAAATAGCCATTCCTAGCCAACTGATAATTCTAATTTATTTTTAAAGTTTTATCAGAAAGAAAAGTCCAAGCATATTCATACTTTACTAGACATTACATATGGGTGTCTTCTAAATGACAAATCATCTTTCTAATAAAATATCTGCTGTGGTGACACTAATGTTCTAAATAATAAAGTGGTAGGTTATAATAAACATGACCAGACACCAATTCTGCTTCCTTTAACAATATAATATCTTGTTATTCTTAGTAAATCTATGGCTCAGAAATGCTTTTCTGTTCTGCATACAAAAGGAATATATAACATTAAAAAATTCTTTGTCATTTATACATTACAATTATGCTCCATAAACAATAAGGTCAGGTTTAATAGAGCTAAAGACACTAATATAATTATATTTTCAGTCACAAAGATTTAAAATAACTAAGGTGTATGGTTATCTCTGTGAAATAATAGTTACCTTATTTTTCTGCTTTAATCTCAGAATGGTTGATCATGCTACTGCAAAATTTAGTAAACATTATTAAACAAATACCTCACATCCCAAAGTATTCAAAGCTGGTTACTGAGAAATCTCACAGTATTTAGACACATGACTATGTGCACGCACACACAACCAGACACACACATACACACATATAAATATCTTCTAATGAACATCTAATCCAAAGATGCTAAATACACCCAACATAAAATATGTGATTACATAAAATTATTTTCCTCCTAAAAATGTGTGCCACTGAAATTATTGGTTTGGAAATCTTTTCACTGAATATTCTATGTTACTTAGTTATATATAACTTGTATAAAGCAGGATGATTTTAACTATATTAAGATGTCAAGAAACCCTCATTCTAACCCTAATTCTGATGCAAACCAGTAAGTGTCCTAAACTATTTGATATTTAGTTTTTCAATGTAAAATAATAATTTTTGACTGGGATTTCTCATATCTTCTCCAAAAATAATACTTACAATTCCAATTATTTCATGTACTCACTGTACTTTATTTAATCTATAACCTTAAGGATTTTAGGCTGTTTTTCTTCTGAGTTTTTATGTCACATAACTCACATAAAAACATACCTACACACATATAGTTTTAGATTTCTGTTCTTGCTCTTTTAAAATTATGTTGCAGTCTCCATTCACTGTGTAAATCTCAGTGCCACTTTCTGAATAATTTATGTGGGCTTACACACACGATGGAAGTTCACTTTGAAATGTGGTGAGGCTTCTAAGTGGGAGAAAGGTCTGGTCAGATTTGCATTTGTATCTTGCTGCTCTGTGGAGAATAGTTTGTAGAAGGTTGGGAAACTAATCAGGAGGCTCCTGAAGAAGCTGTGGCCAGAAAGGAGGTACAGAAGAAAGGAGTGAACACAGTAAAAAAATCCAGTGAATAAATGACTACATTAGAGTCCCAATCAGCAAGACTCAGTGACTGGCTAGTCATGTTTGGTAAGTCTTCTTTAGCTTGTCCCTGTTGTGAATACTTTTGGAGGCTAGTAGGATTTGGTTATTAATTCTTCCCTCTCTTTCTACACTAATCACTGTCAAATTTCTGCTTCTCATCACTGGTTCTCATCTACACTGCATTTGGTGGTCTGGCCTGTACCTCCACTTCTAGTCTCTAGTATCTCTCTTTTGTCTGTGATTCTTTTCTTTCTTTTCTTTTCTTTTCTTCTTTTCCTGCTCTTACTCTTTCACGTCTTAGATTACATGTCACCTCCTGGATTATAGAGTTGCCAGATTTAGCGGAGAAACAAAAACAATCAAACAAACGACAAAAAACCCAGGATACCCAGTTATATGTACATTTCAGATAAACAATGGATAGTATAGGAATGCTCCATGCCATATTTTGAACATATCTATATTAACAAAAAACTGTTTTTTAAAAAAATTTAAGCATAACTTGGCATCGTATATTTTATCTGCCAGTACTAGATTAGGAGCCCCTGCTAAATGCTCTTGCATAGCTCAGTGAGCTCAGCACTTTCCACATCATGTAGTAAAATTGCTGACATGACTTCCTTACCCACCAGCCTGTAGAACGACATGCAAGTTTGCCTTTGGTCACTGCAGTTCCTCTAGTACCTAGTACATATAATAGATACTTAATAAATATTCATTATTTATCCAATAAATATTGTATATATTTATGAATGAACACTTCCACTAGTCTGCTCTGTTAAGGGCATTGGCTGTTGTTATGGACTGAGTTATGTTTTCCCCAAATTCATGTGTTGAAGCCTAACTCCCACTGTGACTGTATTTGGAGACAGGGTTGTTAAATCAGTTTAGGCTAAGGCTGCCTCCTTAGATATTTAAGTTCGGCCTAAAGGTTTTCTGTACACCGTGAACTGTAACAAGTGGAGAGGTAAACTGAACGTAGTCCACGGCTGTGCCAATTGCTGAGTTTTGGCCAATCACACGTAGCCAACTGCTGGAACCCTGTTCGAATAAGGCAAATTCAGAACTGTAATCAACCCAGTTGTTTCTGTACCTCACCTCTGTTTTCTGTAACTCACTTTCCTTTTGCTGTCCATAAATCTACTACGTGGCTGTACTGGAATCTCCTGAATCTGCTGTGATTCTGGGAGCTGCCTGATTTGCTAATCGTTCATTGCTCAATTAAACTCCTTTAAATTTAATTTGGCTGAAGTTTTTATTTTAACAGAGCCTTTAGAGAGGTCACAAAATTGGGGTCCCAATATGAAAGTGTGGGTGCCCTTATAAGTAGAGGAAGAAGGAACACTAGGGATGTGTACACACAGAGAAAAGTCCCCATGAGGACACAGCAAGAAAGGAGCCATCTGCAAACCATGGAGAGAGGCTTCAGGATAAATTAATCCTGCTAGCACATTGTTCTTGGACATTCAGCCTCTACAACTATGAGGAAATTAATTTCTGTTGTTTAAGCCACCCGATTTGTGTTTTGTTATGGCAGCCCTGGAAGACTTATCCAGCCATCCATGGTCTGCAGAGCCATCGTAAATCATTGTACTTCTTTCCTTCTTTTTAGAAAACTGACCAATCATAAAGCAGAACGTCTAACCTCTCATTGCCTATTTCCTCCATTTGGTTGCTCTCTTTAGTAGCATTCTGTTGCGATGCTGCTCATATCTGTAAAACCAGGTTCTAAGTAACAGAAGGCCTTTTTTTACTGTAAACTTGTTGAGTGCATTCAGTTTGCTTAATGATAATTCTTTATTTAATAGCATAGATCAGCAGCCAGTTTCTTCTCTGGTGATTGACATCTTGAAAATTCAGATTTGTAGCTATCATTGTACACAAATTAAACTTGTTTTTGGCAAAATATGACTTTGTATCTTCAGTAACTAGCTCCTCATTAAATTAAATGAGATGTAAATTACCTAGCACAATTAACCAGTAGACTGTCCAGTTAACCAGTAAACACCTCACTTTTACTTTGATAATAAAAATGTAAATCCTATTCGGAGAAATTGAAAAAATGAACACAAAGGCCTACAGTCAAATCAATTAACTTTGTCAAAGTGTGCTCCCAATCTTATTACGATCTTTTGCTCTTTGATGTTGTATTCATTCTTAGGCTGCACAGTTTAAATCATCCTACAGCTGCTAAGCAGGCTTGGCAGTAGTAGAAAGATGACCTCAAGCTGTTCTGATCTTTGGTGGGTAGGAAGCATTTCTTCTACATTCCTGGGCTTACAGGGGACCAGCTGAAAGCCCTATGGCTGCCCCCTCTGTGACTAATATATTTAATTATTTGCTTACCTTTAGCTTGGCCTGCCTTCTGCTAGCCCCCAGCAAGGCCAGGAAAAACTATATGGTTTGTATTATATTTACTATCTAGTACCTATCCCCCCTCTATCTCTCCTTTTCTAAGTCAGAGAAGAATATATGGAAAAAGCAACTTGATTTTCTTTCTCTATGTCCTTTACACATAATCTCAACCTAATCTTAACAGTGTTCTTTCCCATCAGCATCGTTTTACCTCTGGTTACCATAGTGACCAGCTAGTGCTATCTTGCTTTTACTCAAGCCTCTCAAACCATTTTTATTGTTTAATACAGGAATTTTGTATTATACCCAGTAACCTAAAAGCTGATATTTTTGGCATAATGATAGTCCGATTTTCCCCTTTAAGGGCTTTCTTACTTGGCCATCTTTTTCTAGGCCCTGTTTGTTTCCAAGCTGTAAAGAGTCTTCAATAACTTGCTCCTGCCTATCTACTTTTTTCTGTCTCCAGGGTCCACTTAAGTTTCTTTCTTCTCCATCTGCCAAGACTCAAATTTGTAATTCCTGATAGCTTATTAAATAAAGCAGTTTAGCTCTTTCTGTGTCTTATTTCTCTTACATAAACTCTCCCTGGGGGGCCTTGCCTTTACAAGGAACTGAACCCCCAGTATGTTGTTTTTGAATAAAAATAGTCTTTCTTTTTCTCTCTCTCAAAGGGGTACTATTCAGTCTCCCTAAGCAACAGGCTTATACAACAGCCTACTGATAAACTAACACTTTCTGTGATAAGAAAAACACACAAAGGCAATTTTTCTAAAAGTAGGATTTTTATTTTAAAGAGTTTCAACTTTCAATTTTATAAGATACTTTATGAATTGACAATAGAAAAACAAGGCAAGGAGTAAAAAGATGAAGAAAAAATATTTAAAAAAATAGGTTTGTATCATTTTCAAAGGTCCTGTGAAATGCTTAGTTGTAGATCAGTACCAGCTCTGGTGCAGCTAAGCAGGATGATAAGAGGGAAAGACCACGACTCATGAGATGACAGGGTCAGGGCGCAAATCCCAGCTCTTCCAATTACCAGCTCTATCATTCTAGTTACCTTCCTAATAAAAGAGAAATGTTCCCTCTAAATAAAACTGAGTGAAGTAATCAATGCAATATTACTTATTAGAACTCGGTACATGGCCCTTTTTGGTGGTCTCAGTGAGACATATATGGTCCTCCTTAAGTGATTCAGCCTTCATTTGACACTTAAAACCGATCTCAGTAAGCCCAGACAAGATGTGTCATCCTCTGGAATAAGATTAAGCCATTTCTGCCAAATAGTCAGATTCCCTATTTGACAAGCGCAATAGAGCCCACAGATTCCCTGGGATGAGGTTGTGAAATAAATGTAGACCAAAGCTCATCCTTCTCTTTGCCTCCTGTTGTACAAAGCAAAAGAGTAGAGTCCAGCCCTAATATTTATTAAAAGACTCTCAGCTTCTTAGTCTTTCATCCAAAACTCTGGTATGAGACTGTGGTGAGTTCAAGGATTTTGGGGCTAAGCAAGGAAAAGACACAACCACAAGATGGCAGTATTGCACAACAGTCTTTATTATGTGGCACTTGGACAGGTTTGCAAGCGTTCTGGGAAGTGTCTAACACTGGAAGACCTTCCAGATACAGTAGCATGGGACCACTACATAGAAGTAAACTAGGCCAAGGAAATTCTGGGAAAGCAGGGAATTGGACGGGGCGCTTATATGTCTAGCTGATGTCACTCAGCAGCCATGTGGGGGAGTCTCTGGGTCAAAGCTACAAAGGGTAGCATCAAATTGTTAAAGGGTGTATTAGTCCAGTTTTCATAGGGCTATGAAGAAATACCTGAGACTGGGTAATTTATAAAGACAAAGAGATTTAATGGACTCGCATTCTACATGGCTAGGAGGCCTCACAATCATGGCAGAAGGTGAGGGATCTTTAGAGCAAAGGCACGTCTTACATGGTGGCAGGCAAGAGAGCCTGTGCAGGGGAACTGCCCTTTAAAAAACCATCAGATCTCGTAAGACTTACTATCACTAGAACAGCATGGGAAAAACCCGTCCGCATGATTCAATTACCTCCCACCAGGTTCCTCTTGCAACACGTGGGGTTTATGGGAGCTACAATTCAAGATGAGATTTGGGTGGGGACACAGCTGAACCATATCACAGAGTTTGTCTAGTTTTTGGCTAGTGGATGTTAAGTGAAATTTTCTAAAGAATGCAAAGCAGGCAGGCTCTAAGAGCTTAAAATATAATAATTTGGGCTATATGTAAACCAATCAGAGGTGTAAGAATTTGAGTTTTGCACTGGCAGGCTTGGAGCTAGGTATGAAGAAGCAAACAATATAAAGACCAATACACAAAGGTCATCTTTATCTCCCTTCTATAAAAAAGACTCATACTTTCAGAACGTTGGTTTACAACTTATTTTCTCAAATTAATCCAAAGGCTGATAATATCAAAGGCAGTGTAATGATAATGATGGTGATGACAATAATTACAATGGCTACACTAAATAGGCAAGGGCCTCCTGTGAGCCTCAACAGGGAGAAAGAACCTACAGCCTGGACCCCTTTCTACAGATAAGGCAACAAAGTCTCAAAGCCATGACTGAGTGAATTCCTATTCAAATAGGTGATGGCTTTACTATGAAACTGTATTTATTCACCCCCCACACACATTTATATTAAAATTAACCCAAATTTTCTGTAACTTTCCCAGTAAATTTTTTTATCTCTCACAAGATATTTTGTTCCTTGGAAAGAGAACTTATTCCCAAACACTGATAAATTTATTTTTGAAAAACCTGCTTTTGATGATAAAAATGTCTCATTGTCATTCAAATACTACTGGATTCTGTTAAAGTCTGAAGAAAACATTAAGTAATTTTATTTGTATAAAACGTTAAAAATAGAAAAGCAGTAATTATAAATAATATTCCTTGTTTTCTAAGAGATGAAGTACAGCCAAATGATTTAGCAAATGTTAAAATTTTAAACCTACTTGGTTGACTGAATAAATCAATAATTTTCTATTGTTAGTGAATTGGTCAGAGAAAGTAGTCAAATCTTATGAGGATCAAAAAGCATATTATATAATACTTTTTTGTAGTGTTTAATCTCCTAAATTTCAAATGTTATTTTTGGAAAGAGAAATTGTGAAGTAATTGATTTCAACATGTTATCGTTTGACTTGTAGGAAAGCATCAAAATTATTATTAAGAAACAGAACAATGCTAATGTTACTAAATGTATCCATTTTTCTCAGTACCATATTTTTGAGCATTTCACCAGCCAAAGTGAGCTAGACTTACAATTAAATTTCTATTGTTTGATTGAATTTTAAAAATCATGTAATTAAAAATAAATTCATGAGTCCATAGTGATGAGGTATGGTGTGGTGGTAGGGGTAGAGAGACAGAGAGAGGTAGAGAGAAAGATGGAAAAGGAAGCTTTGCAAGGAAGGGAGTGAGACAGATTGGGAAGGGAAGGGAGTGGGAGAGGGAAAGAGAGAGGCGGGGAATAAAAAGGAAGCTTCTTGAAAGAATGCTAATACCATGTAGAAAAATGGTAGGATATGTCTATCTTGTAGTCCCAAATGAGAATTCAGTCAAGAACCATCAATGGAAGTTATAACTATTGGGTAAAAAAGTTGTTAGAGTCAGGGTATTCACACACTTTCAAAACCCACACGTTATTTACTAATTACAAAGGGGGAAATGTACTATGGAAGAATTTAGCATCACCTCGACTAAGTGGTCAAATTTAGTATCATCAGTTGTGGGACAAATTGATATAATATGCCTTCTGATGTGATAGAATAAGAAGCGTACAGCACCAACAATCCAGTAGTCTTGCCTAAATGGATAATCTAAATACAATAATGAAGAAATAATTAACAAATCCAGTGTATGGGACCTTTTAAAAGATGACTGGAGAAGACTTTTTAAAAAGTCAATGTCATAAAAAACAAACATATTGAAGAAATGAAGAGAAACTACTGTAGCATGAACACTGATTGGATTAAAAATAAACAGTCATAAAACACATTTGTGGGACCACTGGGGAAATTTAAATATGAACTATATATTAGATATTATTATGGAATTATTGCAAATTTTCTTAAGCCTGATAATGTTGTTATAGAAAACCACCTGATAATGGTGGTTATAGAAAAGACTGTCCTTAATTTAGGAGAGGTAACATGAAATATTTAAAGAGGAAGTATTGTGATATCTGCAACTTACATAAAGCTAATATGGCTCAATGTTGGAAATTAGTGAATCTAGGTAAAGATTATATAGGTGCTTTTTTTCCTATTGTTAACAGTTTCTTATAGATATAGTAGTTTCTGAAAAATCTAGAAACATTTTATTGTTCTTGTGACGTTTATTGTATGTTGCCATTGAATAAACATGCTATTTATCTATATAACTTTAAAAAAGTATTTATCATTTTGTCTATAGTCCATAAAATTGGAGTAAAAAATATCCGAAGCATAAAGCCAAATTAAATTTCTATTGCTAATTGCTTCCTATTTCCTATAGAAATAGGACATAAAGAATAGGAAGTAAGGAACTCAAAACTATTATTCAGAAATGTTACTTGAAGAATAATTCTACCCTTAAAAATCTATCCAGAATTAAATATGTATAAAGTCATGCACAATCATTTACAAAAGCAAAGAAAATTTAGAAGTACTTAAAATGCAGTCATAGAGAACTGGGTAAACAAATATAGAATGCACTTAGAATGAAATACTATATACCCATTAAAATGATATTGTAGATAATGATGATAAAATGTTCATATTGTTTATATTAGTTCGCTGGTTCATGTGCATCTTATTCACTCCGAAATAATGGTCATGCAAAACTCACATGCTGTATTATGATTTTTAAATTAAAATGATTATATTTATTTAAAAAATCTTTGCTATATATTTCTAAGCGTAAGAGAAGCTCAACAAACTGCATATTATAAATTATTCCTTCTCATGGGTCAGTAGTATGTGTATATGTGTGTGAAAGGGTGTTCAGGTAGAGGTAACTGAGGTTTAATAGGGGTAATCTATGATGGCACATGGAAGCTTTAAATTTTCTTTATTTTGATTTTGTGTATTTTTAAATTTTTCTATAATGTCTGTGTTTTGCTTTAGTAGTAAGATAAAAATCTCATATAAAACAAAAACAATTATACGGGAGCTTGGACTGCTGATAAATATATGTGACACTCCCAAACTTAATCTTTTGCTATTTATGTCATTTCAAGTGCAGCTCCAACTTTTGATGTTTCTTATTACAAACAAAAGAACCACCGCATCAACTCAAACTCCTGTTTATAATAACCTAAAAACGACAACAGGGTTATTTAGGAGACACTAACCCTAGCTGAGTTGGTTGGTGGGTAATCAGTACAGTTAACAATAAAAAGAAAGTATGATGGCATGATTTCTGAGATGGAAAACTTCTGCTATTATAGATGCATAACCTGATACAGAGAGCCAAATGCCTTTGAACAAGACGACATTTTTAGCAAAGGCACTGTTTTTCTGCACAAAACAGGTGCAGTATTGAGAAATAAGTGGAAGAGGTTTTCAGTGTTAGCAAAGAATGGTTTGATAGTTTAAAGAGCAATGTCGGGCATGACATATAGCACCAAAATTCAGGGGAAATCTGAAGTTACAACAGGAGAGGCCCCAATTTACAACCATTTTATTTTAGCATTCTTCAGAACTAAAATAAAAAATAAATTGAGAGTCACTTGTAGCTAACAAAGATGAACAGATACTCAGTTAATGCAAATAAGGAAACATGAGTTGAAAATAACAAATAATCAAATCATGTCATTTTTCCTTCTTTCCTGGAGGACTAAAATAAAATTACTTCACTGACTTAATTTTATACTCTCTTCTCTGTCCCTGGGTGAATAATGTGCCATTTCATATAATCTGAAGAAAGTCATGTTCACAGAGAAGTGGAACAAGGACCAATTATAAGCTTAATTGCATGTCTAACAGGGAACATCAAGTATCATCAGGAATCTTGCCAGAATTCCATTAAAGAGCTTTGAATTAAGAGTCAAGAGAAGTGAATTCTAGTCTCAATTCTGCCATTAAGTAGCCACACCATCTGAATCAAAGCGTCTTTTTTCACATGTCCTCATTTATAAATAGAGTACATTGATCCTCATTTTTGTGATTCTCTAACTCTGAATGTCTTAAATAGATAAGAAAATACATGTTCTATGTATTTTTTCTTAAATTGTCTCTTCTGCAGAAACACATCTAGATTTCTTCTTACACTGAATCTCTTCTAGAAATTAGATATCCCTATCACATTCGCCTGGCACAGAGCCTCCGGATCAATTCCTGAGCCATTGATTAATTCCCATGTTCTCAGGAGTGTATGGAATCCCTATTAACCATAAATATGCTGTATACCTAAGGTGTTAAAGTGGTTTACTCTATTGAAGTATCTTCAAAACATGTGTCAGTTGCAGCCCCGTCTTCATTCACATTTAATTTTTAGTTCAAGGAAACTAAAATATTTTTGTATATAAAAAGGAGACATATGAGTTCTTCATTTTGTCAAAATTCAGAATCAAACATTGCAAGTATATATTAAGCCCAATTGAGGATTGAAGAATTCTGTTTTCTTCAATATGGGACTTTATTATTATATTTACTTAAATCTAATCTTTCTAGATTATTGTACCTGTTTGTCAACATGAAACTTAAAAAAAAAATTCCCTTGCAACAGAATGTTAACATACTGGCCTTTAAACAACTGCTCTTTTAAAGTTCTGTGAATTTGGGGAAAAATTGGATCCTTTATTTCTACGTTTTCAGGGACTTTTTTAACCTGACCAGAACTTTTGGAATTTCTCACTGACTGCGTATTTTAGTCATAACACTATTCATCTTTCTTTGAGCAATTAGCTGTATGTATTTTTTTTCCTATTTTTCATTAGATTGTATAAATCTATCCAACTCAAAAAAATTCTAAACAACCTTTAAAAAACCTTTTTTTGTCCTAGTACTAAATGTTTCCTTTATTTAAAAAAATACTTAGCTTTTTCTTCAAGTTAACTTCCAGACAGTTTTTTAAAAAGGCAGTATTTTAAACACTAGCTAATTATTATTACTACTAAATTAGAATTACTTCTGTAATATGTAATACTTCTTTAAATTGAGAGACTGTTTTCCTTTTTTATTTCATTTTCAAGGCACTAAATGGCTCAAATAATCATTCCATTGGTATAAAAGAAATCAAGCAAAATGCTTTATCTAGTGTTTTTAATATATTAACTAGTTAGCAATAAACATGTTATTTTTGTTCTATAAGGAGACAATTTAGGGACAGTAGAAAGGACATTTTCACATTTTACTTGGAAATATCCAAATAACTTCTCACTAATAATAAGCAAGATCTTGTAATAGTGTAGCTCCTATTTCATAAGTGCTTATAAACTGCCCAGAACGTCTAATGATATTCTCCTGCTGTCAAAATTCATCAATAGAGAATCCTTGTATAGATTTGCTAACATTCATAGATGGAGACCCCTATTAATACGTTGGACATTGAACATTTTGTCCAAGATAATGTTTTTCAAATTGGTCCTGCAATAGCAAAGTGAACACCTTTCAAATGTACAATGCAAACAAAAAGCTACCTTTGAAAAGGATGTCTAAAAACATGTATCATTCTCTTTTTCAGCTTTTTCAGAGGGCTAAGTTAGGAACAGTTTGTTTCCTGTTAGCATTCTCCAAATAAGCACATTTTCTTGTGTTTCTTCCACATTTTGGTAAAACAATAGTAAGTTTATACTTGATGTGGTGTGGCTGTATCTCCACCCAAATCTTATCTTGAATTGTAGTTCCTATAATCCCCACGTGTTGTGGGAGGAACCTGGTGGGAGGTAATTGAATCATGGGGGCAGTTACCCACATGCTGCTGTTCTTGTAATGGTGAGTGAGTTCTCATGAGATCTCATGGTTTTTTTGGGGGGTGGGGGATGGAGTCTTGCTGGAGTGCAGTGGCCGGATCTCGGCTCACTGCAAGCTCTGCCTCCCGGCTTGACGCCATTTTCCTGCCTCAGCCTCCCATGTAGCTGGGACTACAGGCACCCACCACCATGCCCGGCTAATTTTTTGTATTTTTAGTAGAGTCAGGGTTTCCCCATGTTAGCCAGGATGGTCTCGATCTCCTGACCTCGTGATCTGCCCGTCTTGGCCTCCCAAAGTGCTGGGATTACAGGCATGAGCCACTGCGCCTGGCCAAGATCTCATGGTTTTATAAGGAGCTTTTTCTCCTTTTGCTCAGCACTTCTTGCTGCCGCCATGTGAAGATAGATAGATTCCCCTTCTGACATGGTTGTAAGTTTTCTGAGGCCTCCTAAGCTCCGAATTGTGAGTCAATTGAAGTTCTTTCCTTTATAAATTACCCAGTCTCAGGTATGTCTTTATTAGTAGCAGGAGAACAGACTAATACATTAAATTGGCATCAGGTAGTGCGGTGCTGCTCTAAAGATAGCTGAAAATGTTGAAGCTACTTTGGAACTGGTAACAGGCAGAGGTTAGAACAGTTTGAAGGGTTCAGAAGAAGACAGGAAAATGTGGAAAAGTTTGGAACTTCCTAGAGACTTGGAGGGCTCAGAAGACAGGAAGATGTGGGAAAGTTTGGCGCTTCCTAGAAACTTGAATGGCTTTGACCAAAATGTTGATAGTGATATGGACAATAAAGTCCAGGCTGAGGTGGTCTTAGACGGAGATGAGAAACTTGGGAACTGGAGTAAAAGTCACTCTTGCTAAGCAAAGAGACTGGTGGCATTTTGCCCCTGCCATTGATATCTGTGGAACTTTGAACTTGAGAGAGATGATTTAGGATATCTGGTGGAAGAAATTTCTATGCAGCAAAGCATTCAAGAGGAAGCAAGGAATAAAAATTTAAAAAATTTGCAGCCTGACAATGCAGTAAAAAAGAAAAACCTATTTTCTGGAAAGACATTCAAGCCCACTGCAGAAATTTACATAAGTAACCAGATGCCAAAAACTAATCACCAAGACAATGGGGAAAATATCTCCAGGGGATGTCAGAGACCCTCCTGGCAACCCCTCCCATCACAGGCCTGGAGGCCTAGGAGGGAAAAATGATTTCTTGGGCCAGGTCAAGGGTCCCCTGTTGTGTGCAGCCTCAGGACTTGGTGCCCTGGGCCCCAGCTGCTCTAGCCTTGGCTAAAAGGGGCCAAGGTACAGCTTGGACAGTTGCTTCAGAGGGTGCAAGCTCCAAGCCTTGGTAGCTTTTATGTGGTATTGGGCCTGCAGGTGCCTAGAATTCAAGAATTGAGATGTGGGAACCTCCGCATAGATTTCAGAGGATGTCTGAAAAGCCTGGATGTTGAGGAAGAATTGTGCTGCAGGGGCAGAGCCCTCATGGAGAACCTCTGCTAGGGCAGTACAGAAGGGAAATGAGGCATTGGAGTCCCCACACAGAGTCCCTGCTGGGGCATTGCTTAGAGGACCTGTGAGAAGTGGGCCACTGTCTTTCAGACCCCAGAATGGTAGATCCACTGATAGCTTGCACCATGTGCCTGGAAAAGCCGCAGACACTGAATGCCAGCCCATAAAAGCAGCCTGGAGGGGGCCGTACCTACAAAGCCACAGGGGCAGAGCTGCCAAAGACTATGGGAGCCTATCTCTTGCATCATCAACCTGACCTAGATGTGAGACATAGAGTCAAAGGAGATAAATTTGGAGCTTTAAGATTTGACATCCCTGCTTGATTTTGTACTTGCATGGGGCCTGTGGCTCCTTTGTCTTGGCCTACTTCTCCCATTTGTAATGGGTATATTTACACAATACTTGTACCCCCATTGTATCTAGGAGGTAACTAACTTGCTTTTGATTTTACAGACTCACAGATGTAAGGGACTTGCCTTGTCTCAGATTAGACTTTGGACTTGGACTTCTGAGTTAATGCTGGAATGAGTGAAGAGCTTGGGGGACTGTTGGAAAGGCATGATTATGTTTTGAATTGTGAGGACATGAGATTTGGAAGAGTCCAGGGGTGGAATGATATGGTTTGGTTGTGTCCCCACCCAAATCTCATCTTGAATTTTAGTTCCCATAATCCCCACATGTTTTGGAAGGGACCTAGTAGGAGGTAATGGAATCATAGGGGCGGTTACCCCCTTGTACTGCTCTTGTATTATCCAGCTTATGTGCACCCTCTTCAGCAATTTATTCCCTTTCCTTTAGGCTCAGCTCTAAACCTTTAAGTTCACTTCTTTCAATTGCCAAATGGGTAATAGTATGAATGAAGTTGAAGCTTCCTTTACTGCAAATAAGTTCTATTCTCTATTAGGAAAAGTTGATCCAATTTCATAAAATGAAAGAAAATGTAATTAATTTTCACATTTCCTTGGCTCATGATCATGGAAAGAGCTGGGATTTGCAGTCCACTTTTCTTTTTCCAATTCTCTTACTCTCCACGATGGCAGATATTTTGATGTAGCAATAACTATCTAATCTGTCTTGCTCACAAGGAGTACACTGCACAGTAGGTGAAGCCAATGAACTGCAGGATAGCTTTATCCTTCCTTCCCTTGCTGCATATTTTATGGCCTTTATCGTAGCTTCAATCCTTGTTAAATGCATTCTCCAGGCAATTTGACAGATGGGACTGACTTTTTTTGGTGTTTGTATGGTATTTTCAAAGCAAGAACAAATATGCCCATCTCAAACAGTTTCTAGTTAGATCTAAGTAAAGATGTTACATGATTCCCATTTTTTTAAATGGGGAGGGTGTGAGTGGGGGTTGTTTTTGGTAAAATCAAATTTAATAGATTAGAATTTTATACTTTCCAAAACATCTGTCACTAATACATCTTAAATAGTAAACTATTCTATCAATACATTAAAAAGAGAAATAAATATATGGTACTATATATTCTGAAAAAAGTAATAAAACTGCCAGTAAATACACATCTCAGGTGACTGCTAGAGACAGGTGGATATTGTATTAAGCACCTGAAGGGAATGGAAAGATACAGGGTGATAAAAATGGTTGACATGATGATATAAGTTCATGTTGACTCAAATCCCACCTGGGAACTATTTTTACACCATCCTTACACTCAGAGCTTCCACACATTAATAATTGCCAAAATGATTAACAGCTTTTATTTAATCTTTTTCTATATTTATGAACATAAGATTATGGTAAGATTTCATAGTTATAATTGTAGCCTATTTATTTAGTGTCTTCTTCTAAGGAAGTGTAAAGTCCCACAGAAAATATGTAAAACCAGACTCTTCAATACAGTCAGAGCCTTCAAATAATACATCAACTCTTGGTTTATAGTTTCTAAATTCCTTAACTTGGAGCTCACACAGAAAGCCTCATTTCTAATGAAAATTGATCTAGAAAAAAGCAATTCTGTAAAGTATGGCAATTTTGCACAAAAGTGTTAATGGGAGTGGCTATAGGAATCCACTTAGACTTGCATTGTCCCCTGTGGGACTAGTAACAACTCCGTGAAACAGTGACAGAAAAGACAGCTACTTAATTGCAGGACATATAAGTAAAAGAAGTAGCTATCTAAGAAGAAAATCTGTCAGTAAAGGAGTCAGATTGGCAAAAAGATGATGGCGGGGAAAATTTGGAAGAGAGAATTAGTGGCTGCAATTATAAAAACCTTACAGCAAAGCATTCTTCACATTCATTTTCTGCACTCTCTCCTGGGAAGCTGTGAGGTGCTGACCATCCCAGATCCCTTGCAGGATGGAATCATTCATTCTCCCAGTTGCCAGAAGGTTGGCCACTAATGGCTCACCAGTGCATCCCTCTCTGGGCCCTGCCCTTGACTGAAGGGAATTACCTCATCCAGGATACGTCCCACCTATGACTGAGGCTGGTTTGAAAGCCCAGCTGCCTTGCCTCACTTTGGCACAATACTGAAGGGCTTTCCCAGCTCCAGTGCTACCGTTAGGCTCCATTGAGGCCTGTGTTGCAACGTCACTGCAGTTCAAATTCTCTCTCTACCCAGAACCACCCAATAATTCTCCTGCACACAAATTTTTACCTTGGAGTCTATTTCCAAAGAATCCAACCTAAGACACACTCAATAGCTTAACCTACATGGTTATAAAGTTCTCCTGCAGGTCCCCAAATATCTTAACCACCAGATTCTATGAACTCAGACTTTCTTTTCTTTGCAGGTTTTTATTTAATTCTGTTATTTTTTCCTTGGCATTCTCTTTTTTTCTTCTTCTGTGGACACAATTGACTCTGGCCCTCTTACATCTTCAAATTTTAAAGAAATGTAAAGGCAAGTTATGCTCTTTATTCTCCTCTTAGCCTGCTTTTTGCTTTTTTTGGTCAACCTCATTTATACCCTTGATTTTAGTTCTGATCGTCATGGTAAAATCTCCTGAATCCACGTCTTTAGCCCAGATCTCTGTCCTTCATTTCAGAAACCCACTTACCCACTTAGTATTGCTACCTGGATAGCCTATGACTGTTCCTGGTGGGCATTCTCTCTACCTTCTGCCATAATCTCCCTTTACACTATGACCAGAGGCGCCATATTTAATGACAACAATACAATTATTGTCATTGTTCCATTGTTATTGTTTTAAGGAATCTTTACATTTCTATCTAATAAGCCTATACCTCTATAGAGGTTTATTATAGTGATAAAATTTTACGATAGCTTCTTCATCCAATTTCTCTCAAGGAAACTCTTTCCTCCTGGCAATACAGTAGATATAGAATGCCCCTTCAAGTCCTATAGAAAAAGGGTTTCCCTTTAGTAACCAGGGTAACTGTCAAAAAGTCACT
Organism: Theropithecus gelada; assembly: GCF_003255815.1. Taxonomy (NCBI): domain Eukaryota; kingdom Metazoa; phylum Chordata; class Mammalia; order Primates; family Cercopithecidae; genus Theropithecus; species Theropithecus gelada. Next base: position 97,594,996 of record NC_037668.1, on the reverse strand, counting down.
TATGTAACTGCTCTGCATCTCAGTTTCTCATATTTCTTATAGAGATAATATGAAGGTAAGTAAGAAAATGTGTATGAATGTATTTTGACTACATAGAAATGACTCGATAAATGTGAATTTTACTCTCTTTTGCTGTTCCATCTTTCTCTAGGTTAGTGGTCACAGCTTTAGTTTAAACAACTAAACTCAGTTAGTCAATTCCAGCTAGAGAGTGCTCTCTAGGCTACAGGTAGGGTCCAGGCCCGTTGTTCAGCACAGATAATTTAGAAATATAGCCAAACAGACATGGCAGCATCAAAACTTGTTTTCCTGGTATTGGAACACTCAAGGCACAGAAACCAAGCTGCTGAGTTATGCAGGGCTCCCCAGAGCAGCACAGGTCTGGACACTTGTTTTCCTGGTATTGGAACACTCAGGGCACAGAAACCAAGCTGCTGGATCATGCAGGGCTCCCCAGAGCAGCACAGGTCTGGCCACTTGTCTTCCTGGTATTGAAACACTCAGGGCACAGAAACCAAGCTGCTGGGTCATGCAGGGCTCCCCAGAGCAGCACAGGTCTGGACAGGAGCCTGGGGTGTGAAGCTGGTTGTAGTCTCTCTCTGGCCATCATGGTCTTGAGAGACAAGCACAGTTTGACAAGTTGCCCTCTTGCCTCCAATCTCTCTTTCCTTTGTTGACTATTTCTGGCTCACCTCAGAGTTCCAATAACTTCCCCTAATTATATTAAAAATGTTTAGGCACCTTGAGTGTATGCTGGCATTTCGTACCTATACAGAATCTGAAGAATCTTGTCATCAATTTCATTCTTTAGATTTTCAATTTCTGCCCATATAAATGCCACCTCTAACCTGTAACAGTTGGTTTTCAATTTTTGGTTATTCTTCATGGACAGTATTATATTATATTACTTAAAATTTCTCTTTGGCTTCCTAACAGAATGACTGATATACTTTCAGTAGGATATGCACTTGGAAGTCGTTTGGAGTTAGTACAGTTGATCCTTGAACAACACAGGTTTGAATTGTATGGGCCCGCTTAAACAGGGATTTTCTTCCACCTTTGCCACCCCCGAGATGGAAAGACCAATCTCTTCTCTTCCTCCTCCTCCTCCTACTCAATGTGAAGACAAGGATGAAGACCTTTATGATGATCCACTTTGACTTAATGAGCAGCATATATATTTTCTCTTCTTTATGATTTTTTAAATAACATTGTCTTTTTTTCTGGCCATATTGTAAGAATGCAGTGCCTCATATACTCTCAAATATACATATATATAAAACATACATATTAATTGATTATATTATAGCTAAGGTGTCCAGTAAACAGAGGATATTAGTAGTCAAGCTTTTGGGGAGTCAAAAGTTATATTTGGTTTTGTCATTGCTTGGGAGGATTGGTGTCCCAAACCCTTACATTGTTCAAGGGTAACTGTATTTGTAATAGTATAAGCTTATCACACTTTAAGAAAACTAAATATATGAATCAAATAAATGTCTAATTATTTATAGTAATAGTTGAAAAAGATTTATTCTAAAATAGCAAGTTCCTCTGGTACAGTGAAATGATTTTATTAAAAAAAATTCAATAACCACACAGTTGTATAATTTTCTGGAATTTCTCTACTACCCAAAAGTATAAGTCTCTGTGACTTCTCATCTCATTTACTGCTAGATTTCTGGCACCTAGAATAGTACTCAGCAGGTAACAGATGCCCAATAAACATTAGTTGCATAAATAAATCCTAGTGTTAAAAAAGCATAAATTTGTCAGTTTTTTGTATAATTTTATCATATTTTATTCTTCTTTACAAATTGTGAGCAAGAACTTCTTTTCAAAAATAAATTTGTCTAATTTGATTTATATTTCTTGATTCTCAAATAATTATGATAAACAATGGTTATTGCATGTTATGTGCTATGTGTCCTGTTGCTTGCTATACTAATTCATCTCTCGAACTGCTCTCACATTTATATTTCATATGAATAGCCCCAAATCACGTATTCATGAAGGCACAGGTATTCATGTGTTTTTTGAGATGGAGTCTCGCTCTGTTGCCCAGGCTGGAGTGCAGTGGCATGATGTTGGCTCACTGCAACCTCCGCCTGCTGGGTTCAAGCGATTCTCCTGAATGGCACAAGTTTTATCAGTTTTGTTTGCTGCTTTATTCCCAATAGTTAGACAATATTAAGAGATGAGTACAATCATGTCCCTGTTTTTTTTTTTTTTTTTTTTTTACAGATGAGGAAAAAGAAGTAATGAAAAATGAAGGAATGTGCTCAATTTTAAACAGTCATAGAAGGTAGTGCTAGATTTTAAACTAGACAATTCAACTCTAGAACATATGGTTTTAAGTACTGCTTCCTTGACTTCTATGTCTTTGCTAGCCTTGAGTCCTACTTGCAATGAATAGAGTCTTTTCATCCCCAGAATTTATATGTTGAAATTTTAACCTCCAAAGTAAAGTATTAGGAGAAGGGGCCTTTGGGAGGTATTCAATTCATGAGAGAAGAACTCTCATAAATGGGATTAATGTCCTTATAAAAACGACCCCAGAGACTGCTCCTTCTACCATGTGAGGTTACATTGAGAGCACAACTGCCAATGAAGAAGGGGACCTCATTAGACACTGAATCTGCTGGCACTTTGATCTTGAACTTCTCAGCCTCCAGAACTGTAAGAAATAAACATTGATTCTTTATAAGTCACTGCCATAAATCTACGGCATTTTTTTTAATAACAATCCAAAAGGACTAACATAGTTTTTCTACCACTATAACTTGTAAAGAATAGAAGGGTCTCTAAATATCATATGAAATGAATAGTCATGAAAATGAAAGTTTTAATTTCCAAATTCTCTTACTAATAATTTGTGACAACTGTCCAGTAAAACACAAAGGAAAACAAGAAAGAACTCAGAAGGACTTCTGGCAACTTATTTACTGTCAGAATGATTAAAAAAAAAAAAAAATCAGCTGTATGCCTTTCCCATTTTTGGTATTTTGAGATAATTTTTTTCTCTTAATACGTTAAGTCTCAAATGAAGTTGTACTGCTTTCCGTTTATTGACATCTCTTATCTAGGAAATGACTTTTTCAGGATAGCTGTATAAAAAATGTATGAATTCATTTATGCATTTCCCAGCAGATGTTAACTGTTCCCTAAATGTAAAAGTGAACTTTTTCACAATCACAGGTGAGTCAAAATAAAAATAATTAAATATTTTAGGAAGACAGACAGTCCCTGTCATTAACAGCTATAATAATTACCTAACTGCTTCAAGAGAATTAAATACCAATATAAATTATATATAGAAGAACCACATATAATAGAATTAAATAGCTAATTCCATTACAAAAACAAAAGATGTCTTTTACCTCATACACCTTTAAAAATAATGGTAAAAACTAACATAAAAATGGCAAAAAACTAACATAAAAATTAAATTTTAAGCTGGAGAAAATATTTGCAATGCATTTGAAAGAAAATTACATACAAAGAATATATGTATGTGTATATATCACATACAAACAGTATGGTGTATACTATATATGGTATAGAGTGCATACAAAGGGTAGTCACAAAGTGATAAGAAAAAGTCAACCCTAAAAATTAGTCAAAGAATATCAATATACGATTTATAGAAAAGAATATGACTAATACACATATGAAACAATGCTGAATCTCTCTAACAGAAAAAATGCAACTTGAAGTAATTCAGACATTACTTTATGCCTGGCAGAATGAGAAAAATGAGAAAAGTGATCACATCCAACTTCTGGATAGCAATATGGGCAAAGGATATTGAATATATAATGCTGTGGAAATGTAAACCATCACAGCTTTTGAGTGCATTATCCATCTATTAAATTTAGAAAGTCTTATTCACTACATTATGGATAATGGCGAAAACTTGGAAGAAGCTCTATGCAAGGCAATATTATAAAATCTATCAAAATCACAAAAGGGCATACCATTGTATATAGCAATTTTATTTCTTCGAGATATGCTTACATAAATGCAAAACAGTCTTGTACATGCTCATTTAGAGCAGCTACGTTCATGATAGCAAAAGACTGGTTGCAAAATAAATCAATGCAATGTACATCACTAAGGAGCTGTCAGAAAATAAAATTAGAAAGTTTTTTGTGAGCACATATGAAATTATCTCTAATATTTTCTATTAGGTAAAAAAGGCATTGAATAGTGTCTCAATATGCTACAATTTCAATGGAAAAGGAGAAAATAGATATATATATATGTGTAAGTATATAAAATATATATATATTTTATATATATGAAAAATATTTCTGGAAATTTATATAAGAAGGTGATAATGCCAGTTAATTCTCTCTAGAGAGGGAAATTGGCTAGGGATAGAGTTGGGAGAGACTATTTCCAGTTTATCATTTAGAAGCTTTTGATTTTTGAATCACATGAGCTGTTGCTCATTGATATTAAAGATGATTTTTTTGCATGACAGTGTGAATGTGCTTAATGCCACTGAAATATACACTTAAAAAGGTTAAATGGTAAATTGAATTTTATGTGTATGTTCACACAATAAAATACTTCTAAAAATAATAATTTTCTTAAAGTGCCTGTTTCTCAACAAGTCTGTACCTAAGGATGTATATATCCTTTGAGAAATGTAAGTATATAAGGATAGATTCAATTTGGCTCATATGCCATTATTTTACATGGCAAAAAAATAATAATAAATTATCTCTAATTAAGGGATTTTTAAATAAAAATTATCCAGATATAAAATCGAAAGCAGCCATTAAAGAGAATACTTTATGAATGAATAAATAAATTGTGATATATAATGGCATATAATTCAGTGATAAAGAGAAATGAGCTATCAGTCGATGAAAGGATGTGAAGAAAACCTAAATGCATATTACTAAGTGAAAAAGATCAATCTGAAAAAACTATACACTGTCTGATTCCAATTATATGACATTCTGGAGATGACAAAATTATGGAGACAGTAAAAAAATCAGTGGTTGGCAGAGATTAGGGAGGATGGAGCACAGAGGAGTTTTAGGACAGTGAAACTATTCCGTATTATACTATAAATGTGGATATAAGTCATTATACACTTGTCCAAACCCATAGAATATACACCAGGAGTAAAACCTAATGTAAACTACAGACTTTGAGCAATAACTATATGGTAATGCAGGTTAATCGATTATAACAAATATAATACTCTTGTGTGGGATGTCGATAGTGTGGGAGCCTGTAAATGTGTGGCGAATGGGAATTCTCTGCACTTTCTGCTCAAGTTTTGCAATTAATCTAACACTGCTGTAAAAATAATGTCTATGTTTTTTCAAATAAAAAGAATTCTCAGTAAAAGGAAAGAAAGGATACATTAGTCTGTACTAGTTGACATGTAAATGTTTCCATGATTATTTTGAAGAGTTCTGGAGATGGATGGTGGTGATGGTTGCAAAACAATCTGAATGTAGTTAATGTCACTGAACTGTACACTTAAAAGTGGTTAGATGGTAACTTTTATACTATGAGTATTTTATCATAAGTAAAAAAATTAAAAAATATTTAAACATTATTTACGCAATAAAACCAATAAGTATCAAAAGAGCAACAATAAGATTAATGACGGTTCCTAACAGAAAGGATGAAAGCTAGAAGACAATGGAATGAAATCTTTGGTGCTGAAAGAAATTCTATAACCAGTAAAAATAAGGTTTAGAAACATAGATACAACAACGAATTTCCAGAGAAATGAAAACAGAAAATGTATTTCCAGGATACCAGCACTAAAAGAAATTCTAAAATGACTCCTTCAGACACAAGGAGAATATTTTCAGATGGAAACACAGATATGCAAAAGAAATGAATGACAATGGAAACATAAATGTGAAGGTAAACATAAATGGATATTGACTGTATAAACAAGAATAGAAACGTTCTAAGTAATCCTTAAATAAACTGTGAAAAATGTCTTCATAATGGCACAAGATGGAGTTAAAATTTTCTAAAATTCTAACAGTATCAGGGAATTGCTAGTAGTAATTATTTGTGTTAGACTATAAAAGTTGAGGATGAATGTGAAATCTCTAGAGTAACCACTATAAGAACAGTATAAGCATATATATCTAATAAATTAATAAATTAAAAATGGAATAACAGGAAGTATCTGTTTATTTCCAGAATCCAAAAGAAGTTAATAGAGAAAAAAATAAGTAGGTGAGTTAAAGAGAAAATAAATAGTAACATGATAGATAGAAACCCAAGTTTGTTTTAATAAATATAAATGCAAATGGACTACATAACCCAATAAATATCAATACAATCAGATTAGGATTTTTAAGTAAAGGCTACTATAAGATGCTTACAAGAGATCATAAATATAAGAACCAGAAGGCTGAATGAAGGGTGCACGAAGAAAAGCAACGCAAATATTAACCAAATGTAAGTTGGTAGTGTTTGTGCTAAAAACAGAAAGAGTAGATTTTAAAGCAAAAGGCATTATTAGAGATAAAAAGTAACATTTTGTAATGATAAAGTGATCAACCTATGAATAATGTAAATGTTAATTGTGGTTATCTTTTGAGTGGTTTTTAAAGTGATTTTCACGTTCTTCATCATACTTTTTTGTATTGTTTGAGGTTTTTACAATAAGCATGAATTATTTATATCACCTGAAATAAAACAATAAAGCCATTTTTTACTGTAGACAGAAAAAGAAATAATGCAATACAAAGATTTAAGAGTAATCTTTATAAATAAAAAAAGTTTAAAAAGATTTAGTGGTTATTATGCTCTGATTACAATTATGAAAATTAAGTCTATAATAACAGGTCAAGAGAAATAAAAAGAGAACTAATGAGAATCAGGTGGAAAATTGGACAAAAAAGTGTTATGTAATCTCATTTTCTTCTTAATTCTACTTGTTTATATAAGGAGTAGAAAATAGTTAGATAATTCTGAGTGTATTTTCTGCAAGTAGATGATACAGGAGTACTAAAAAAACAAAAAGAATGTGGGAATGATCCAAAGAGAGGAAAGAACAGATCCATTCATTCACTCATTCATTCATTTATTCATTCAATAATTACTTATGGGTACCTACTCTGTGCCAAGTACTGACTGAAATTGTTATTTCTGAGGCAAACAGAATATTTGTCAGTCTAATGTGGGAAATTACTTTTGAGATTATTTGATGGAATAAGTCATGCATATTTGATGGGATTACCGAAGAATAACAATTCCTTAACTAACATACATTGAATTGAATTTGCTATTCAAATTATGGGAAGACTTAACGTGTTTATAACAATGATATTCTGAGAATAAGTAAATCTGACTTACAAAAATAAAACTACCCATAGATAAATCTGAAGAACATTAATGAATCATTAGGATTGATATAGGAAGGAGATAAAGAATAAAGATGCTGTTGAAGAGGATTCAAAAACCATCTGGCGTCCAAAGTTGGATTAGCTCTGTTGGGGTTCCCAATTACTAATTGCAATATCCAAAAGCTTTTTCTCCCTCAATCATTCTAGAATTTTCAAGAGCATTTAACACTGTTGCCCTCTTTGAATCTCTTGGCTTCTTTGGTTTCTGTTAACAAAACAAAGACAGTAGAAGTCAGTTTTTCTCTTATTTCTAACTATCAGTTTCTGTGGTTAATTCCTCTTTCTTCGAACAGAATTTGGATGACTGAACATTGATGATCCTAAAAGTTCTACCTGTGGCAATGTTTCCCTTTCACTCAGTACATGTTTTTTGCCTGATAAAATTCTGGCAGCTTCTATCAGCATCTCTATTCTAATAGATCAACCCACGCTTTATCCAATCCCAGAGCTCCAGTTCTGTGTTTTCACTATCCCTGTGATCATCCCCCATTTTGCTCTGCAGGAGGCATACGAATGTCACGTTCCATGCTAAAGTTACAGTTTTAATATCCTCTATTGAAGTTAACTGTTAATCTTTTAGTGTTCCAGGTCTCAAATAACGAGATTACAAACCAAGTTCCTGTGGACCCTGGTAAAGAAGATATTTCTTTCAAATCAAGTTCTTCTCTCTCTCTACTGCAACCACATTCCTGATCCTGGCTTCCAACAAGCCATTGATTTCCTTGTTTCCCAGCATCAAACTCCCTGCAGTCTAGTCTCATATTGCTACCAAATGTCTTCCTTCCTTCCTTCCTTCCTTCCTTCCTTCCTTCCTTCCTTCCTTCCTTCCTTCCTTCCTTCCTTCCTTCCTTCCTCCCTCCCTTCCTTTTTCTTTCTCTTTCTTTCTTTTTCTTCTCTTTCTTTTCTCTTCTTCTTTCTTCATTTCTTTCTCCTTTCTTTCCTCTTTCTCTTTCTTCTTTCTCTTTCTTTCTACTTTCTCTTTTGTTTCTCTCTTTTTCTTTCTTTCTCTCCCTCCTTTCCTCCTTGTTTCTTTTCTTTTCTTCTTTCTTTCCTCCTTCCTTCCTTCCTTCTTTCCTTCCTTCCTTCCTTCCATCCTTCCATCCTTCCCTCTTACTCTTTCTTTCTCTCCTTCCTTCCCTCCCTCCTCTCTTTCTTTCTTCTTTCTCTCTCTCTTTCAATTCTCCAATATCTTTTAAATTATGGCCTTCTAGAGTTCCTTCTGAGCTAAAACTGATATTGACTGTTACCAAGGTATCTATAAATACAGTTTTACAATTTTCCCTCCTTCAATATGAAGTTGGCCCAACTGAACTTTGAATTTTGAAGGTGCTTTCCTTTCCACTCCCTCATAGGATAAGCGTGTGCCACTTTATGGCAATCTAAGATGAAGAGTCTAATTTTATAAATAAAATACACTAAGGACTAATAATTTTCATTATAAAAATATTTTTCATCTCTATTGAGTTATTGCTTAGTATTCTTCTTATCAAAATGTGTGGTTCCAATTGTATATATATAGATAGAGTTTATCTGTGAAGTATTTATCATTCATGACCTGTCATTCACAAAGCCGTCAAAGAAAATTGAAAAGGAAGAAACTTCTGTTGGTTTATATAATTTTTTTTGAATCTGTACTGCTAAGTAATTGAAACACAATTTTACACATTTTCTGTGTTTATAGAAATATCTACTACTATAAAATTTTAAATATAAAACATGTATGCACAAAATTTTGATTATGGATACTGCCATCATTACGTATACATTTTTCTTTGCATGTATATTTTAATTATCATTACTATCGAATAAGTCCTATTAAATTAAGAACTAGCTGTATTAAGTTCTATCTTGAAAAAATATATGTATATATGTATATATGTAGATATACACATAAAATACGTTTTTAATTGCAAACTTAGTTCCCTTCTCCATACCAATGAAATATTTATGCAAATACTTTCTAAAATCCTTTTAGATTTAATATTTTCTGATTCTATTACAATCTTCAAGATACATTTGTGGATAAAGAATCAACTCCGACCACTTTAACATGGAGCAATGAGATTTTCAAAGATTCTTCTTGCTATTCAAATAATCTTATTTACTCTTCCCACATTCTTAAATTCAGTTTTTATCCATTTATCTAAACATTTCATGCTTTTATCATCGAACCTCCAATTTCATTTCTTGAAAATGTCAGGAAATACTGATAAATGCAAAGCTCCCGCTTTGTGCCTGGATTTCATTTGAAATCACCTTGAATTTTTGAAATGTAACCTTCGAAAAGGAATATAATTTCACTTTATTTCTTAGAAGCATTATTATAAAATAATATTTATTAACGGCTTATGAGAGGAACCAATGCATTTACATAGTGGATAAATATGTCACAAGACATAGGGAGATTCATTTACTCCTTTTATGAAGGAATAAGTATTGAATTAAGGGCTCTAAAAATAAGACCTGAGAGAGGATACAATATTTAAATTCATGTTTCTTATGAAAGTAATTTCATTATTACTGACAGAAAATGAGTTTCCTGAGATCCATGTTTCTTCCTAATTATTTTTGTGATGTGATATATGTTAACATGAAAACTGCTAAGTATAAATTTAAAATTACAAGACTATTTGGTAATTATAGAGTAAAATTCCCATAACACTACTGAATTCTATATACTTAAGCATAGTAAAATAACATAGTATCTACTTGCTAGTTATTCCTGTCTCTGCAGACTTCTAGGTTGTGACCACTTTGACTTGCATTTTTTTTCATGTAGCGGGCTCCTTTAAAAAAAAAGAAAATTTAAAAAATTTCAATTAACTGCAATTATAAATTGACAAATGCATCTAAATGAACATAATAAGCAAGAATGGAATGTGAAGAGCTTAATTAGATGTGTCCCTAATTGTCAGGTTACATATCCTATAAGAATAATTCCACAAACACTACCACTAAACATTAGAGCTGTGGGTATATAAATCCATGGTGGAATAAAAGGATGATACTGTTGTCCAATATTCTTCCTTACAGCAACACTTCAATATTTATAAGCAAAATTGCTTTGTATAGTGCTTTTCCTTCTTGCCCACTTTATTTCTAATAACTAAATAATAAATGTAAAATGTATTTTTTCTTATCTTGAATTTATAAAAAATTTTAAAAAATTATAATTTAGATTCATACAGGTTAGAGTTGCCTTCTCCTCTAATTATTCTGAGTCAATAAAATTTTATATTCTTGCTATTATACCTTAAACACTGATTTGGTGATTCACAGTGATCATTAAAACAAAACTAAATGCTTTGACATTGTTAGTTATTATATGTGCATATAGTCATAGCTTAATGTATTCAGTATATTATAACTAAAATAACTGAGCCCAAAATCCCCAAATGCATTTGTAATTAAGCGTATTTTAGAAAAGTGACTTGCATGAGACTGACGGAGATATACACATTAACTTGCTGTTGCAATTTGCACTCTATACATTTATTATCCCATGGTTGATATGGGAAATAAAAAAGAAAATGTATTTTAAATTTATTAATATGAATACTCAATATAAAGCCTTTATATCTATGTCTATAAAACCCAAGACTCTCTATATAATCATTAAATGTATAAGTCAGGACTATAGGGAATTTCCATTTATCAGTGGGACAGAGAAGTATCTAGTTCATATCCAGAGTCAGGCAGGGCCTGGTATGTCTTAAGAGTCATAAAGGGAGGATTCATTATCATTATTACTTAGTGCAATGGTTCTATTAAAAATTTAAAAAAGGAAATCAAAAGGCCAAAAACTTCAAGATCTACTTAAACAAGCCAATTTTACACAGTATGACTTAGATACTAAAATCTTTTCTTGGATTTGGAACTTTAAAGGGTATTTTGGAAAATAAAAACGACAGTGACAATATATAAATAGCAGATAAAATGCTGAAGATTATGTTTAATTGATATAATTCTTTATTTGCACAAAATGCATGTTCTTAGAATCAATAAAGCTTAGCAAATGATGTGTTTAGGCAGAAGTAATTTCCTGATAATAAATCCATTGTTAAAGTGAGATAGAAATTACGGTTTTAACGTGATAAAAATGCTCCTTCTGGTCTGGCCACTGTTCACAGAATAAAAAAAAAACATCAGATTCCTAATCTTGGTATTCAAGTTAAAAAGTGATTCTCTGCCCTTGACTTTACCCACAACAGTTTTTCAACACATACTTTATGGACCAGGAAGACTGAAACACCTGGTGGAATCTTCCCCACCCTACCCCCCACTACATCTTTGTTCTTGTTGCTCCTCCCGCTAGCACTGCCCTTCTACTGATTTCTGCTGTGGTTTCACCACTCCCATCAAAGTCCAGATAACGAGTTCCTCTTCCAGGAAGCCTTTCCTGATTCCTTTCGGTTGTATGTAATCTTTCACCGTCCTCTAAATTGCCATTTCTCATTTCCTCTCATAACACTTTTCAATAGATTCTAATTATTTATGTTTCATCACATCAAATGACTAAACTGTAACTTTTCCATAAGCTGCTTTCCTCCATGATTGATCTTTGCATTTCAACAAATTTCAGGATGGTACACTGTAGAGTATAAGCACTTCCTACTTTAAAAAAATTGATAAATATTGCTTATGTATTAAACTGGACAAATTTTTGTGGGTAAGAAATTTCCTCCTAGAGGGAGACTAGATATTGTTGGAAAAATTCCTTAGTATGTCCTCTTGGTGTAGAAGAAGAAACACAGGGGAGTCGAGTGTGTCTGGGAGTGGCAGAAGGAGGATCTCATTCTAGGAAGAGGGAAGGCCTGGAGAGCAAGGCGAATTGGTGTAAGGCTGTGGCCACTTCATATAACATACCTCTCTGCATATGATTCTTTTTGCAAGTGGTACAAAATATTTGTTATGAGGGTGCTGGATGAGTTTAGCATTGGGATTAATAAGAGACAGAATAAGAAGAGAGGGAAGAAGAGAGTCCCGGGAATTAGCAAGATTACTGGGTAGATTTTCTAAGCAAAGCTCTTAGGTGTCTGATACACAACAAGCATTCAGCTACTGTGATTAACATTTTGTGACTGGAAATTCTTATTTGGAGCAAAAGGCTGTATTAACGTTAAACAATTCTCTCTATTCCCCAGAATTCAAACTCTTTGATCAGTTTCATACCAGATGCCATGCAGATTCCAACTCTGTGTAATACAAGTAACTAAGGTTTAGCTGAAATAATCATAGATGTAGCTGGAAATTAAGGAAACAGCCATTCAACAGTCTGATTAAATACCATTTGATATAGCATAGGCCTACAACTTAGAAAACAGGAATCAGATAATTTAATTTCTTTTTCTGTAAAATGGCAGTAATCATCAAACTTAACATCTCATAGTTTTTTTTTTTTTTTTTTTTTTTAAAGTAAAATAAGCTCTTTTTGTTTGTTTCTGAGACAGGGTCTCGCTTTGTCATCCAGGCTGGGGTGTAGTGGCACAATCACAGCTCACTGGTGGCCTGGACCTCCCAGGCTCAAGTGATCCTCCAACCTCAGCCTCCAGAGTAGATGAGATTACAGGTGAAGGCCACCACACCTGTTTAATTTTGTGTGTGTGTGTGTGTGTATATATACATATATATATATATATATTTTTTGAGAGACCAAGTCTTACTATGTTTCCTAGACTGATCTGGAACTCTTAGGCTCCAGTGAGCCTCCTGCTTTGGCCTCCCAAAGTGCTGGGATTACAGGCATGAACCACCATGCCCAGCCTAAAATAAGTTCTTCTTAAGAGCAAAAACTCTCCTTAGAAGATGAGTATTTGTTATTATTATTTTTTATTATAATAGGTAAAATTATATGTGCCTAAAATATATTATTACAGTATCCATGAAGGTGATATCTTCAAAATAAACTATTATATTCTTGTTGTCTGTAATCTTGTCATTTTGCTGAAAACAAAAAGTGCCCCTTCATGTTCAGGGAGATTCACCATTCAATACCTTGAAGGGAATATGTGTCTGAATTTAGAAAAACAGTTCTTTGTGTTACATAGGCAGCAGTTATTATTTTAAGTATGCATAGACTTGCTTTTTTCTCTCACAGATAGCTGAAATTGGGCCTTTCCATGGCTAGTGCAATATGAACATCATCACTCCACTCATTCATACAAGAGAAATAAAGCCAGCAAGGCACACATACTTTTAAACGCAGTATTTTATTATTCTTTTATAAGAGACTTAGTCATTAGTGATATTACATTTTTAATGCTGAAAGAAAAAATAAAAAGGACTTTTGGTTATAATAGAGACCAGAATACCAGCCCTAATGGTTCTTTTGTTTGTTTGTTTGGTGAGATGGAGTCTTGCTCTGTCGCCCAGGCTGGAGTGCAGTGGTGCAATCTTGGCTCACTGCAACCTCTGCCTCCCAAGCAATTCTCCCTGCCTCAGCCTCCTGAATAGCTTGGATTACAGGCACCCACCACCAAGCCTGACTAATTTTTATATTTTTAGTAGAGACGGGGTCTCACCATGTTGGCCAGGCTAGTCTCAAACTCCTGACCTCCGGTGATCTGCCCGACTCAGCCTCCCAAAGTGTTGGGATTACAGGCGTGAGCCACTACACCTGGTCTGTTCTTTTTTTTCTAAATAAAATACTTAAAAAATTAAATTTTAAAGTGTGTGTGTGTGTGCACGCGCGTGTGTGTGTGTGTGTGTGTTCTTTTTCTCAGTGCTACCACTGTCCTCATTGGTTGGGGATACACTTGGCTAAGTGACTGAGCCTCCAGGTTAAAGTCTATTTTAAATGACTTTATGAGATAACTTATATATGAAAGTATTGTTTGAAAGCCTTTTGAAAGGCTCCTTGCTTTGGGCCATAACTCTTTTTAGTGGCATTTCTGATTTCTAGATTTTTAGTCAAAATTTTGGAAATACAATCTCCTCATGCAGTGCTTTGATTACATGTAAATGATGACACAAGATCCCCACTCATTGTGCATATTAGGTACATGCTAATTCTCATCAGCATATACTTCCTGAACTTTCTACATCTTTCTGTGATCCAAACTGCATTTGACTCCAGTTTGACCTGCCTCCAACATGCTACACAAAAGTGGAAAGTACGTGCTAAAAGTCCTTAGGGTATAAGCTCCTACTTAAAACATGGTTTCCCAGGGACAAAGACCTTGTTCAGTTATGCTTATAATCAGTGTTTATGACTCTGGACACTGTAATATTTATGAAGTGTTGCTACAGCACTTGAGCCGTGACGACACGGTAAATAGGCCAGATTTGAATGTCAAGCACTACAACTACCCAGCTTCACATTTCAATTATATTTAAAGGAAATTGCCTAATGCAAGTGTTTAAAAGTTCATTAAAATTAACCTTTTGAATTGAGAGGGTGCAGTGGGCACTCGGGATAATACCACAGTTTTAGATTTAGGTTTTCAATTACTGAATAAATGAAAAATTCAGGGGATTTGAAATGTCAAGGGTGCTTTGAAACAGATACTGAATTGGCTGAGAACTTTAACTCAGTCTCATGGTCAATGTCTCTAGTGTTCTGTGACATGATTACTAATAGTCATTGATTATTTAGTGCCAACAATGTGCTAGGAGCTGTTGAAGTACAGACATGCATAGCAAAGAAAAGTGATAAGCATTACTTCAGGCAAGAATTATGATAGAGAACATATTTAGATTGAATTACAGGTTTGACGGAAATTTTAAACAGCCACAGTCAGTTTATCATTTTAGGAAAAATTGCACCACAGCCATCCTCAGTAAGGGAGAATTTACTATATTTTGAAGGTCACCAATATCTTCCGAAGATTCATTACGATTTGTTGCTACATCTTACAGGTGCTCAACCTGTAAGAATTAGAGTTGGAGGGCTTTCCGGAAAGCATGAGGTCCTACACTCAATACTGGACTTGTGAGATCTGGGTGGAGCAAAGAACGTTTTTGAGGCAAGCTCTATGAGTCACTTGAATTTAAAAGCAGGTCTTTAAAGTCTATGTATAAATATCTTCAGAAACTAAAAGGGAAAAAAAGAATTCCAAATTGAGACCAAGTTCTGGTTATCTAGTCAGTGTGGGCTCTGGGATGCAATATGAATAAGCCCTGCAGAAGAGCTTATCTTTGAGGGGCAGGGATCTAAAACAGATTTAGATATAACCTGAGAAGTGCTATTTTGGATGTGTATACATTGTATCATAGGAATCTGGAAGAGGGGCACTCAGTACAATCTAGGGATTCATAAGGGGCTTCTGATGGGGCACTGCCTTAGATATTCCAAGCATTTTATATACTTTACTACATTTTAATTAAATTTCAGAAAACGAAACCAAGATTCTTCAAGTTTCTTTCATGCACATGGTTTTGCCTTTAGCTCAGTAAGAAAAAGACAGAAAATAAAAACAACAGAGACTGTAGATATCTATAAAGCTTTCATTGTTACCTTTAAACATGCACCCATCTCCAAATCTATAAACCCTACAGGGAGGAATAGACAGTACAAAACTGCTTTGCTGGTTGCTGCTGGCAAGAGAAGGAAGCCCTGAAGCTGCAGTGAAGACTCTGAGCTAAACTGGGCCACTGTTTCTGCCTTCCTCTGCTCTGGGTCTCCTGTCTTGACATTTTTTCTTTCTTTCTTTCTTTCTTTTTTTTGAGATGGAGTCTCGCTCTGTCACCCAGGCTGGAGAGCAGTGGCACAATCTTGGCTCACTGCAACCTCCTCCTCCCGGTTTCAAGTGATTCTCCTGCCTCAGCCCCCCAAATAGCTGGGACTACAGGCTCCCACCACCACACCTAGCTAATTTTTTTTGTATTTTTAGTAAAGACGGGGTTTCATCGTGCGAGCCAGGATGGTCTTGATCTCCTGACCTCATGATCCACCTGTCTCCGCCTCCCAAAGTGCTAGGATTACAGGCATAAAACACCGTGCCTGGCTGACTTTTTTTCTAGATCATCCTTACCACTATCATAAGAAATGAAACTTAAAAAGTCTTGCTTCATATATCCACACATATAGTTGCATAAATCAATAATTTTTCATTATTATTACAAACTATAACTCATACTCAATATTTCTTATGCATTTTTGAAACAGAAGTGAAGTCATAAACTAAAAGAGGCCCCAGAGAGTCCGTCTTTCCTATAACACAACTCCTTGTCATACAGAGTATTTCTTTAATCTAGTTAAGGATTCTGTTTGTTAGGCATGGATCTTTATTCTCTTTTCACAGATGTAAAACCTGACCTTGGAGTCAGATAGCATTCATTCATTCATTCATTGAACAAATTAAGAGCTTCATTTGCTAGGCACTGTGGGGCTAGAGAAGACTCTTGTCATCAAAACCCCCATAGTCCTGACAAAAACAAAGCTGTGTTCACCATACCAATTTTTCTCCCCTAGTAAATAAGAAGATTGGGTTTTTCTGCAGGCACCTCCCACTACAACTAGACTGGGGCCATGTGACTGAAAGTTTGGTCAATGATGGGTGAACATAATAAAAAATATTTCTAGGCCTAGCCCTGGAAAAATATAGTCTTGTGATCTTTTTATCCTCTCTTTCCCTGGTAAGCTGCAAATACCCAGTTGGCATAGCTACAAATGAGAGCCTCTCAATCTGCATTAAACTGTGACATGAAGGAGAAATAAAGTTTACTATGTTATTTTGGAGTTTAATTTTGGAGTTTAATTTGTTACCACTGCATAGTCTATTCTTTTTTGTCTAATATAATACAAAGTTTCATGGGCAAGACAGACACTAACCAAATAGTAACAGAAAATACAATTGCTTTGAAGGGAACAATCTGAGGGCTCTGAACTGAAGTAACAGGGGAGACTTACTGTAGTAGATCAGATAATATTTCAGAAATATTTAATCACCCCCCCTTATTTCTATAGAAGGAATATACCAGTGATGTTGGCTGGGTTTGGTTTTGTGACTTGCTTTAGTCAATAAAATAGGTGGAAGTAATGGTGGACCAGTTCTCAATCTATCCCCTAAAGGGTCTTGTGTGTTTCTGCTCACATTGTTCCATTTCTGCCACACATAAAAGCTATAAAAGAAACCTGTGCAGGTTAGCCCACTGGTTCTAGGAGGAATATGAGTGACATATGGAGCAGAGTTGTACCAACAGAGACTCCTTAGATCAGCTGACCTCCAGACATGAACATGCCCATATGAGATCAGCACAATCACTGAGTGAAGTCCATCCTGACCATCAGGCCCCCAACCAATGCTCTCACACATTTGGCTTAAATAGATGTTCAGTATTGCATACCACAGAAATTTTGTTATTGATATACACACTATTACAGTAAAAACTAACTAACATATCTTCTCAGATAAAGACCTCAATGAGGTGGTAACATTTCAGTGAACACCAAAAGGGAGAAAATTCTAAGAGAAGAAACAACATTCAAGAAGGCACTAAAGTATGTGGCATATTTTGAGAAACTTAATGATGGTCAGTATGCCTAAGCCTAATGAGCATGAAGGAGGGGAGTTCAGTAATAGATGGGGGAGATCAGACCTTGTAGACTCTGGTAGGAAATTAATTTTTAAATTTTACAACAGCCAATAGGGACTGTTGAAGGATAGCTTAAGGGTGGGAAATAAATTGGAAGAGAAGACAGAAATACTTGACTTGAAAATCCACTTATATACATAGCAAACACATTGTTTTCACTTAGGTTTTATGCATCATATGTATATATTGTAGCTTTAAGGGTGCTGATGGACATCAGAGGCCCTTCTACATTTCCACTTGGTACTTCTAAGAATGCCAGATAAGAGCAGGAGGACTAAGGAAGCTCTGACCAATTTTACTGAGACTGATCTCTCAGCCTACTTTTGTTAGCCTAATAGTGTGTATAAAGGATACCCAAGGGTTTCTTTGCAAAACGAGTACTCTCTTATACCACCCCTTAGAACCATGTGGTCCAGCAGAGTATATAATGTGCAGTGAAGGATACAGAGGAGTCATAAAATGGCCATTATAGCTAAATGAAACCTGCATCTCACCTTGGTCTGTCTGGGTCTTTATTGCACTTCATTAGTTCTAAAGCAAGAGTCTGCTTCTTCACGAGTCTCTATGACTCTAACTTTACCTACCTCCAAGACTATAATCCAGTCTAGAGATGACTTTCTAAAACATTTGCATTATGCATGTTTGACTTGGGGGCAAGGGAACAAGAATGAGGAAAAGGAAAATTAACATTTACTGAATGCATATTTTATTCTAGATATTATTCTAGGTGATTAGAGATTATATTTTTCTCAGGTTGGTTTCCCCTGCCTCAGACTCTGCCTGAGACAGAGTTGATAATAAATAATTTGGGAGGGAACACCAGGAAACACCAATAAAAGAGTAAAGAAATAAAACAGGGAAGGAAAGGAAGCCAGAAATGGGCGCGTAATAAAGCAGATTACCAATCTGGGTAACTGAGGCTGTATTCTGCGGGCAGATGCTGACAGACACCATGGAATATGCCTCAGGGTGACTCAGTAGAGGGATGAAGAGGGTTGGCTATTTATTCTTCTACTCCCATCTGTCAATGATGGAAGGCTGCATCTGGGGGCATTCTCTCCGCTGTACTTATAGGCTGCATTGAACACAAGCTGAAAGACTGTTCTCAGGCAGATATGACAGTGCCTGCACTTATATGCCATGGCATGACTGGAATAACAAGGATCAAATGGACATGGGAGGATCCTCAACAGCTACAGAAACTTTTGCTTATTTATTCCTCATTAATCATCATCATTTTACACCCTTAATTCCCTTATTGCTCAACTTAAAGACACATCCTACCACACTCTATTACTTGTTTCTTATCACAATTGTATTTTCTATATTATCTGATCCCTTATCACAATTGTATTTTCTATATTTGTCATTAGACTGTGAGCATAATAAGGCCCAGAATTGAGTTTATTTTGTTCATCAACATCGAATACAAAGTAGGAACCACTTGATATTTGTTGAACCAATGAATAAAAACATCTCTATGACACAAGTAGTGTGTTCTTCGTTAATGGGTGGGAAGCTATGGCCATATTGGTGGTGACAGGATTCCAATACAGGAAAGTCTGACATAAATCCCATACTCTACCACATCGTGATAATGACACCATACTGTGTTCCTGCTTCCTGCCTCAGAAACTCAATCATTTTCTATTTCCTACATCATTAAATCTTAACTTTTCTGCCTGACTTTCAAATCCTTCTATAATCAGGATAGTTAGATTAGTTTTGTAGCTTTAATAAAAACAGCATACAAATACCTTATAGGATGAATGAAATATTTCTTAAGGCCATGTGTGAAAATGACTTGCAGGTCGCTTATTGTCAACAGTTAGTGTACTATGAGAAAACAGTGTGATCTAGTCTTTAAAAAGTCCAATGTGAAAATGTTGCATGAATGGGAATATAATTTCTAGAGCTGTCGAAGGTTGGGTTAAGTGATGGTGAATGCTAGACTCTGTTTCTGAGGTCGAAATGACTGGAACACTCAAGAGTAACTGAGGACAGGACAGCAAAATTCCTTTTATCCATGCACAGGTGAGTGATTTTGCTCAAGATAGTTGGACCTGAACAAGAACCACAGAAATATGCAAGCAAAATGGAATCAGTAAGGTTGAAGCTGGAAACAGAAGAACAAGAAATAATACATACCTACTTATATGTGCTAAGGGTGTGTAGATGCTTTCATTTACATTATTTAATGTAAGCCTCAAGACAAGGTGATTAGTTGAATATAGAGCCAGACAAATACATGAAAATAATTCAGCATTCAGTCAAGCAGCAAATAAATTACCAAAAGAAGAGAGTTGCACCCTGTGTGCTAGGTTACAAACTCATATAAGAGATAATCAGGTAATGATATGACTTTTTTTTTGGAGGGAAGATGTGGTAGAATGCATTAATTGATCAAAAATATTTGAAGCGTTTCTTTGTACTATCAGGCTCATCTGTATGGATGTTCCTTCCTCTGGGAGTGTTAAAAATTAACCATACAAATTAGGTCATTCTGGTCATGTCCAAAATCAGAGTCTCGGGGCCTGGGGGATAAAACACTTGGGGCATATAGCACCATCTTCAAGAACTGAAATTTTCTCAAGCCCAGCTGCTGAAATGGCCTGCTGTAACCCAAATACCAGTTTTATGTAGTAGCTGCTGAAACAACCTGCCATGACTCTAGAGCTAGTTTTACCTACCACCCTCACTTACCAGTCTTCTCTAATGTCAAAATTTCTTCCAAAACACTTCTCTTTCTAATGAAACTCTAAACCTTTTCTTTGTTCTTCAGACATACTGAAGATAACCCTAGTCTGGGTGTATGCCCTGGATTGCAAGTCTGTAACTCCCAAAGAAAATGTTTAATTTAGAGGCCTATCTCTATGTTTTATTTTGACTTCAACAGAAGGATTACACTTCCTGTCCCAATGATGTTAGTTAGGCAATGCAACTCACTTTGACTAATGTAATACAAGCCAAGGAGAAGCTTTAGGAGCTCTCCTGTGCTTCTACCAGTGTTCTCTTCCCTCTGTGGCCAATCACAGCTATGGGCTTCATTTTCTTTCTAGATTGTGAAACAAAGAGAAGGTAGAGCAGAGCCCTAGCCAATATGGAGCCAAGTAATTGTAGTGAAAAATAAACCTTTTTGTTGTAAACACTAAGGTTTGGGGGTTACTTATTATTACAATGGTAAAGGTTGTGTAAGAAGAAGTGGGTAACAGCATCTTTTTAATTTTGGGAAAGTTTACAAATTAGAAAGTGAGATAATAAAGAAAACACTTTACAGAAATAATTTTGGATTTAACGTAGAAAAAATCTATAAATGGTGTTTTAAAGTGTTCATAATATTTAAAGGAATTTGGTCTTAGGGTATAAGGACACATGATTACAAATGAAATGAGAAATAAATTATTGAATTTTGATTTGTAGTCGTAACATGTAGGAGAATTTTATTTCCTTGGCTAACAATAGTATTGTAATGCTTAAGACAATTTGAAATTTACTACATGTATACATATAATTGATTAGATTTACAAGAGTGGTTTTAGTCCTTGGGGATATTTTGCTTGTTGTATCTGGGCTTGAAGTGATTAATAAATAGATACAATGTATTAGATTTAGGAAGAAAATAAAAAAATTTAACAAAGTCTGGAAAAAATAAAGTTATAAAGTGATTATTAAAACTGATCATATTTATAAACAGAATAATAATTTAGTATGTTCCCTGTAAACACACTAAAATACTAGATTTCAGTAAAAAATGTTAACTTTCATGAAGTAAAAATTAAAAATTGTGAATAGCTATAAATAGTCTATGCACAAAAACCATTCTAGAACATTAAAAACTTACAACAGAAGTCACTAGGAAGTAGTAACATATTTCCCATTTTATTGATGAGGAAATGGAAGCTGGATGGATTATTCCTAAAGATTGGAAGAGATTTAGTCTACCTAAAGCACCTGATTAAAAACTGTGCAAATATCGTGGGGTCAGTAACTGCCTCCTGAACTAATGAATAAAGTGTACACACAAACAGAGATTTTATTTTGTTAAAATTGTATTTCTCTTTATCTCCTTCAAAAAAATTGAAGAGACATAATAAAAGATACCCAAAAACTAGTTTTAAGTTAGAAAAAGGTCTTTTATAAACTAGTTTTAAGTTAAAAAAGAAAAGAAAAAGATACCTTATCATAAAACTTATACATCTATTGTGACTTAGCACCCAGTGTATATTTGTGGTTCCTGGAAGAGAGGCAATGAAGGAAAAGTACAGGTTATACATTTTTTTTATCTGTTACAAAGAAGCATATTAATTTTGTTATAAAATTCAGAAAGGTATTTAGTCTGTTGATATATGTATCTTGGAACCTAGAACACCTACAAATAAGAACTCTGACCAAATCTTTTATCAGGTTTCTAAAAGAAATGGTAAAGCTTTAGATAAAATAAAGAACAGTGATAAAGTTGACTACATTATTATCTGCACTATCTATCTTTGCATACTTTTTTGGTGATACTCTTCAACTAGGAAGGATTGTTAATTAAAAGGCAAACCTCAAAATGAAGCAAATACATATTAATAAAAACATCATATACATGCTATAAGTACACACACTGGCAAACATAGTTCAATAACTTATGAGTTTCAAGCAACAATTATGTAATCTGTTGAAGATTTCCTAATTTCTGATCTGTAGATATGAAATTAAAATTTGTTCTTAGAATAGATATATTGATATGTAACTAATACAAATTATAAATAGCTCTAAAGTAATACTGTCCTTTGATAAACTAGCCAGCAAGTACAGTATAAGTGCAACATAATCTTCTTTCTCAATTCTCATGGTTCCATTACTCTGAATAAAAATATGAAATGAAATAAAATTTTGCTAAGTCTTAGAGTAAATGAGTTCTAGGAAATATAAAAATGTGTCTAAAATACTTAGATCTGTCATTGAAATGTGAAACTATAGTATTACTTTTATGAAATGAAGTAAAACTAGATTTATTTATTTTTATCTTGAAATACTGCACAATTGTAGAAAGTAAATAATCTGCTTAATTTTACTATTTATAATTTAAGAAAAATGATCCCAGGAGAGACTCAGTCCTGTGAGATTTTTCAAGATAAAATAAGTCAGGACAAAGTAAAAGTGAAGTGTGTTTTCATTTTTTGATGTAAAAGTAAAATGTATTTTGAGGTAAAATTCATATAAAATTTTACTGTTTTCTTTTCAGACTGTTCTAGGGTCTCATAAGAACTAAAAACATTAAGTAATTAAAGGCTGGACTCTGCAGACAGATCAGTGAGCCAGAGAACAAGTCACCTTCTGAACTTTGCTTAATGATGGTGTTGATAATACATAACACCAGAAGCAGAAATTACATCCATGTAATAAACAGCGCAATTGATCCTAGGAGAGGAAAACACATCTGAATAATGGTTTGTCATAAAACTGCTCACCCTTTCCTGACTGCTATTGATTAAAGAAAAACCACATAAAAGTACTTACGACTACTAAGTAATATTATTTTGTGCCTAGGATACTATCTATATTTCACATCTCAACAAAAATATTCATCTTAATAATGAACTCCCCAAGTGCTAGAATTGTATATTCAATCAAAAATCATTTTTTCCATCATTTATATTTGTCTTTTAGGTACACCTCTTTACCACACTTATTCTTGATTGGATACTTCCACACACATTGTGGCTCTTAAAAGTTGATGAATAGCCTCCATGTCAAGAATTAAAAAGTTAGTCCTTAATGGTCTCTTTCCCATTTTTTCGCCTTCCCAATTAATTTTATAACAAAGTTAGTTAAGAGTTTGGGCAAAGAGAGAAAAAAAATCTGAAAAGAAAAAGTCTCAGAAAAGGCTTAAAAATCATTTTGTGGTCAATAATGCAGGGCCGATTGTCCCACCATGGATTATCCCTGGAAATACTGTCTAGCCAAAGTGTTATTAATAACAAGATGCCAGCAAAAATGTTGCTGATCACAAAAGCTGTCATGTTTACTGTCATCTGCAGTGCTGCGCTCCAGACGAGAGCAGTAAGAACTGATGCACTTGATGATGTGTTCTATCTTACTTGACAGGAAACTGATAGGCATGTGACATGTCAAATACTACAGATGAAAGTATGTTCTTGATTAAATACGGTGCGTGATGGCCCACGAGCAGATAGGTCACATCATTCATCCTCTGGGCATGTAGCCAAGTGGCACAAATGTCACATATATTTTTGCTTTTAAAATTAAAAAGGAAGTATTTGATTTTGCTTTTGGCTAGAAGGTGTTCAAACTTGCAGAAAATAAAACACAATGCCTTGTTTTTGGATATTGTTACAAAATTGTAAATAAAAACAGAATTTAAAAATTATTAATGCAAAGACTTTCCGAACTTTATACTGCATGGACACATCATCAACTCAAGCATTTTAAATACATAAAATGGAATCTTTCCTTTAGCTTGGATAACACTAGTGATACGATTTTTAAATTGTTAAGCATGAATATCCTCTGTGCACTAATTCGAAAGTAAATTAAGTCAACTGTTTCTAAAATAGCACGCTCTGATTAAATAATTAAGTTTTCTTTAATGAAACCAGAGAATCTTCCAAAGAGGCTGGAATGCATTCCTTGTTATCAGGACTTTTATTTTGTAGGAACACTTACATATTCCACATACAAAAACAGCCTCATGTGAAAGAGTTTTAGTCATTAATGGGTTCATCAGTAAATGTCAAGGAACATGAATTCATAAATATATCTGACTTTAAAATGCTATCATTATAATGACTTTCATTTTCATTTAATATGGGGGATGAGAACAAAAATGGAAGTGGATGTTTTTTTTAAATGCAGATGTCTTCTGCCCTATTCATTAATTCAGTCATGCAATGAACAAGTATGTCTCAAGCATCTCCATGTGCCAGGCACTGGGCTCAGTGTGTGTGATACAAATGTGTGCAACAGATCACAGTACGTTTCCACTGACCTAAGAGTCTGGTGAAGAAAAATGAACAGCACAACATTCTATTACTAGTATTTCTGCTTGGGGTGGGGTGGGAATTTTTACACTCATTTACTTCATTGAGCCTGAAACATCTGAAATGTGTTGGTATCCTAACTGATATGTTCTTCTAGGGTAGTTTTCGGTACCTTATATGCAACAACTGATTTGACAATCTAGAGAGGAGTTTATTGAGGTTTGGTCTGTACCTTTCATCCATAATTTTAAGGCCACAAGTACAGTTTCATTTAGTAGAATTTAAAAATATATTGAATCTAATGCAATCACTTGTGGTTTTATAGCTAGGGCTGGTGCAGGTTTGAAATTAAGGATGTGTAAGGTTAACAACAGCGAGGGAGTCACAAGGGGGCGCAGGACGGTCATGGGCTCAGAGCTACAGTGGACTCCTGAAGGGTTGTCTGACATGCAAGGATTTCTTCTTTCTGGAATGGCCTTGATATACAGCACAATATGACCCTGGTCTTGGGCTGATCAAATTATTTCTCTCCTGAGAAATAAACTTAAAATGGGGACATAGTAATTTCAAACTTTGGAACTGAGTCATATTAACGGTGGCAACTGAGAGAGAATAAACACAAACTCCTACAACCAAGTTCCCTGTAATTTTCTAGATCCCTGTTCCTTTCTTTCTCTCTTGGTCCTCTCTTCCCCCTTGGCTTGAGTGAGCTCGCTAGGTGTGTTTCTAAGCTCCTACGTCATTTTCTTTTGGGGGTAGCATTGCTATTCTATAAAATAGTGAAGCCAGCCTCAAAGTAGATGGAAATCTTTCACATTCCTGTCCTATGCTGTGAGGAAGGAGACATGAAGGTTAACGTGGGTTTCTGCTAGGCCAGTAGAAGAATAGGATACTCAAAAGTATTACAGAGTGTTAAAATACAGATTTCAGTAAAGGGAGCAAGAAAGCCAGATCAATATATGAAGAATTTACAAAGGAATAATAATAGCACATAGTTGCATAGTGCTTACTATATGCTAGGAATTGTTCCAAATGCTTTACATACATTAACTCAATCCTTACTGTTGTTTTCAAAGAGGAAACTGAGGCGCAGGAAGATTAAGTGACTTGCCTGAGTTACACAGCTAGTAAGTACTAAAACTATCATAGAAACACAGACAGTTTGGCTCCAGGATCTACATCCTAAACCACTCCTGACTGTTTTGTGCTAGCTAAGTTCAGGTTCCGCACCTTTTGCATCCCTAGATCTGCACCTTTTGGATCCCTAGATCAGTGATTTAAAAGGGATCAGAATGTTGAAAAAGAAGGTGAATTTGTGAAGGAATATCTCCCCAAAAGCTATTACCATAACATGAGTACCTTTTCCACCCAGGGGTGAAGTCAATGACGCTACCCTCTACTACTTCAGTTTAGTGAGAAAGACTTCCATAGAACCCCTCAGTGAGCTGGAAATAAATTCCCTGCAGTTGAAAACATAGAAGACTGGTACTTGGCTTACACTTAGAGAAGTAATTCAGATGTCAGCGGGTTATGGGAGGCTACCTGGCTGCATCAGGATTTATCTCCATGCTGAAAGCAAAAAATGTGCCAGTTTTCCTGTCCATCAGAAGTAAGCCACACAGAGGAGACAGCTCATGTGGGGCCATCTTTGGCCCTGTTCGATAAAGCTGCCTGGAGAGACAGATGAACCCCACAGACAAAAACTTGGAGACACGTATTGAATTTCTAGATGCTACTGGAGGAGTTGCAAGGACATTCAAAACAGAGTTGTATCTGCAGAGGTCAGGAAAGAAGTTTTGCCATTGAAGGGACCCTTTTTTTTTGTTTTTTGAGATGGTCTTACTCTGTCACCAGGCTGGAGTGCAGTGGCACGATCTTGGTTCACTGCAAACTGTACCTCCCGGTTTCAAGCGCTTCTCCTGCCTCAGCCTCCTGAGAAGCTGGGATTACAGGCGCGTGCCACCATGCCCAGCTAATTTTTGTACTTTTAGTAGAGACGGGGTTTCACCATGTTGGCCAGGATGGTCTTGATCTATTGACCTCATAATCCACCCGCCTTGGACTCCCAAAATGCTGGGATTACAGGGGTGAGCCACCACTCTGGGCTGGGATTCTCTTAAAAAAAGCCATGAACATAGTTCACAGTACTTTGAACTTTCTCTCAAGAGATGGGCAAGTCCTTTAGCCAGGTAAGTGCTTCTGTTTCTTCACAAAGTGTCTCCAGCTCCTTTTTCAAATCTCAAGGGGCTCTGAAATGGTAACAAAGAAGTCAGAAAGAAGGTGAAAGGGATAGGAGTAACTTTGACCATATCTTCCAGCCTAAAGGCAGACAAGCAGAGAGTTACAGATGGGATGGTGAGTGAGGTAGGAAAAGTCTAAAATTTGAATGAAGACTAAAGCATGGACCAACAATTTGGACTGAGATAGTCTAATAACCATATTGAGACCATGTTTTGTGAATTAAAGCAATCACAAGGCTGTTTATTACCCAACGATGGGTTAATGATATCAAGGCAGGGTAAGATGAATCCCCTTTCAATGCACAGAAGGTAATGAAAATACAGTTACATCTTAATTGTGTCATGAAATGTGGTTGCTCAAACTCAAAATTATACATACTGGGACGTCTAGAATAGAAGGAGAATGTCATGAGCCTGGTTGTAGGGGTGAGGAAGGGTACTAGAAATTTTGTTCAGTTTTCTGGATATTCCTAGGAAGCAGAAATAATAAAAGGAGATCTAGATGGGTTTCTCTATAAGATTATGGGAAGCTTCTTGTTAATTTAGTTAATTGTAGCTTTGGCAAGAACCATTGCTTTCTGGGGCATGATTTGGAAGACATTCTGGATTACATGTTTTGGCAAACCATCATTTTTGTCAAATATCAGATAGACTGACATCAGTATAAGAAAGTGCTGGGGGTTGAAAACTAAATTAAGCTAAAATAGGGCAATCTTCATGAAATTAAGTGCCTTGAATATATGCAAGTTTTATCAAGAGAGGCTCTCTCGGTGGGACTTTAATCCAGAGCGGGTGTCCTAGATATTGATGTGTAGTCACATCGTGGCAGACTGAGTCCACAAAAACTTCTGTCGGAGCTTGTGGGTAGCTATAAATGCCACTGGAGTGTTGTTGGAGAGGACAGACTTGTTGCTCACTTCTCAAGTTTCAAGAGGAGGCATTTTCCCTAAACTTTCTGAACTCTTGCCCCATTTTTTCTTTCTCACAGATGTTTAAGGAATTGTCTGATTGGCAAGTTCTGAAGAAGATGTGAGCACAGATGCAAAGCTCAGACACTTCCTCTGTCTTTCTCGTGGAGTCTACCCGAGGATATTTGGTTTTGCCTCCAAGGCCTCAGTTGTACAGCAGTAAGCCCCATGGGATGAGGCTAGACGTGCTAAGTCTTAGGAAGATCCTCGCAGCCATGCACTTAAACCACCTCCTCCAGTATCAGTTTTATCACTAATGAACATAAATAGACACAAAGTAGATTTTGGTGACTCAAATAACACCTGGAGACATTTTTGATGAAACTAGGGCATGGGGCTATGGGCTGTCAGCTTTAGCTATGCAAGATTTTGACTTTGGGGTTTATTGTAGGGCATAGCGGTTTTATTCCTAAGCAAATAGTGGTTTTTGGGCAAATGGGACAGTTTTATCATTAATGTACTGGCCCTGGTGGCCTGAGCAGATGCTGGCTGAGCTACTGCAGTTTGATCTTGATCTTTGAACTATATTATCACACAAGCACTGTCCACGGCCTTATCACTCAGAGAAAGCTTATTATGGTTTTGCCCACAGTGGGGTGGTGAATCTGATTAACAAACATGAAAAGTAGTTTCAGGTGCTTACTATACAGAGAATCTACTCTCTCTTCAGTGGAACTGAAAAAGTTAACAAGTTATTAAAATTATTGCACACTTAAAGGCTATGAAGAGAAAGAATAAAGGCTGTGTTTGGAGCACCTGGATTTTAAGAATTGAGTTTGTGTAATATCTCCAGGAGGAACTGCAGTTGTGTGAAAGAGGCATGTTTTAGTTTTTTTATTAGAACAGAAGCAGTGGAAAAGAAAATTAAACAAATAGAAAAACTGGTTGATTACTTTGGAGGAAAAGAGAGATTTCCTTAGAAGAAATATGGAGATTTTATGAGACAAATTATATAGCCATGAAGTAGAGAATGGTATCTTGATGCTTGAAAGAAACAGATATTAAAAGCAGAAGGATAGACCCAGATCTGATTGATCTTAAAAAGGAAGGTAGAAAAGCAGATGTTTCAGCTATTATCAGATGTGTTAGTCCATTTGCATTCTTATAAAGGAATACCTGAAGCTGGGTAATTTATAAAGAAAAGAGGTTTATTTTGGCTCATGGTTCTATGGGCTGTACAAG
Organism: Theropithecus gelada; assembly: GCF_003255815.1. Taxonomy (NCBI): domain Eukaryota; kingdom Metazoa; phylum Chordata; class Mammalia; order Primates; family Cercopithecidae; genus Theropithecus; species Theropithecus gelada. The sequence goes on along the minus strand of NC_037668.1, from coordinate 97,565,690 downwards.
AAGTGTGGTGCCAGCATCTGCTTCTGGTGAGGTCTTAAGGAAGCTTATGATCATGGCAGAAGGCAACAGGGGAGCTAGCATATCACATGATGAGTGGAAGCAAGAGAAAGTGATTTTAAACAATCATGACTCACATGAACTCAGAGCAGGAACTCATGCATTATCACAAGGACAGCACCAAGCCTCATGAGGAATCTGCCCCATGACCTAAATGCCTCTCACTAGGCCCATGTTAAACACTGGAGGTCACATTTCAACATGAGATTTGGAGGGGGAGAAAACATCTAAGCCACGTCATTCCACTCCTGTCTCTCCACATCTCTTGTTCTTCTCACATTGCAAAATACAGTCATCACTTCCTGATCATCCTTAAAAGTCTTAACGAATTCCAGCATCATTCAAAAGTCCCAAGTCCAAAGTTCGAAGTCCCATCTGAGACTCCTATGAGCCTGTCAATTTAAAAAAAACCAAGTTATTTACTTCCAAGATACAATGGTGCTATAGGCATTGGGTAAATGTTTCCATTCCAAAAGGGAGAAATCAGCCAAAAGAAAGAAGCAGTAGGTTCCACACATGTCCGAAACCCAGCAGGGCAGACTTAAAACTTTAAAGCTCCAAAACAATCTTTGACTCCATGTCCCACAACCTGGGAACACTCCAGGTTGTGCCGAGCAGGCTCTCAAGGCAACTCCTTGGGCAACTGCACCTCTGTGGCTTTGTATGATGCAGCTCCTGTGGGTGCCCTCACAGGTGGGAGTTGAGTGCCTGTAGCTTGTCCAGGTCAAGGATACAAGCTGCCAGTTGCTCTAACATTCAGGGGTCTGGAGGACAGTGGCCCAATTCCCACAGCTCCACTAGGCAGTGCTCCAGTGCTGACTCTGATTCCACAGTTTTCTTTGGGACTGCCCTCGTAGGGACTCTCTGCAGGGCCTCTGTCTCTGCAGCAGCTTTCTGCTTGGGCACCCTGGATATCCCACGCATCCTCTGAAATCTAGGTGGAAGCTGCCAAGCTTCCTTTATTCTTGGATTCTGTGCAGCTGCAGACTTTACACCACATGGAAGCCACCAAAGCTTATGGTTAGTGCCTTCTGAAGTGACAGTCTAAGCTGTACTTGAGACCCTTTAATCTAAGGCTGGAGCCAGAGCAACTGGCATGTGGGGGGCTGTGTCCTGAGATAACACAGGGCATCAAGGGCCTGGGCCTCTTCCCTGAAGCCATTCTTTTCCACTAGGCCTCTGGGCCTATGATGGGAGGGTTTGCCTCAAAGATTTCTGACAGGGCTTTCAGGCCTTTTCCCATTTTCTTGGCTATTAGTGCTTGGCTCCATTTTAGTCATGCAAAGCTCTCCAGCAGGTGGTGGCTTTGAATCTTATTTCAATTCGTCTCCTAAAAATAGCTTTTCCTTCTCTATCACATGGCCAGGCTGTGAATTTTCTAAACTTTAATGCTGTGCTTCACTTTTAATTATAATTTCCAAATTTAAGTTATTTCTTTGCTCCTGTATCTGATGACAGGCTGTTAGAAGAAGCCATGCCACATTTTGAATGTTTTTGTGCTTATAGATTTCTTCTGCCAGATACTCTAAGTCATCACTCATAAGTTCAAACCTCCACAGATTTCTAGGGCATGGACACAATGCAGTCAAGTTCTTTGCTATGACATAACATAGGCGACCTTTACACCAGTTCCCAATAATTTCCTTATGTCCATCTGAGACCTCATCAGCTTGGATGTTACTATCCATATTTCTATCAGCATTTTGGTCACAAATACTTAACAAGCCACTTAAAAGTTTCAATTTTTCCCTTATCTTACTGTCTTCTTTCAAGGTCTCCAAATTCTTCCAACCTCTGCCTATTATCCAGTTCCAAATGTATATTTATAGCAATTTCCCACTCCTCAGTACCAGCTTTCTGTTTTAGTCCATTTGCGTTGCTATAAAGGAATACCTGAGGCTGAGTAATTTATAAAGAAAAAAAGTTTATTTTGGCTTACGGTTCTGTAGACTGTACAAGAAGCATGGCACCAGCATCTGCTTCTAGTGAGGACCTGAAGAAGCCTATGATCATGGTGGAAGTCAAAGGGTGAACTGGTGTATCACATGATGAGAAGGAGGAAGAGGAAGTGGGGGGTGGGGGTACCACACTCTTTTAAACAACCAGATCTCATGTGAACTCAGAGCAAGAACTCACTTGATATCATGAGGACACCACCAAGCCATTCATGAGGGAGCTACCCTCATTAATCTAACACCACCTACTAGGCCCACTTCTAACTTTGGAGGTCAGATTTCCACATGAAATTTGGAGGGAGAAAATATCCAAACAATATCAAGACATCTAACTGAAGCTGAGAGACAGAAATTCAGAGAGCAGTGTGGAATGTCTGGAATGAATATCCAAGAGGAGAAATAAATCAGGGAAAATCAGCCTTTTAAAGCTATGGATAACAAGTCCAGAGTGAGAGCAATTAGAGAATTATAGCTTGAAGAATGATGACACTATACCAAATGTCCAGGAAATTTGAGCAGATATAAGAAGGCAAAAGATTTAAAAAATTTTAAAGCATTATGAGATAAGTTTCAAAGTGGTAAAATTATTATAGTTGAGGGTACATGTAATTACTTTGCCCTAAGGGAACACTCTAGAAATCTCAGGAATTAGGGGAAATGCAGCAGGATGAGGCAAGTTACAAGTGGCCTTGGAAAAGGCAGGCAGAGCAATAAGAGATAAAGTCCAGGCTTGGGTTTGATAGTGACTTCATGGGAAATTTTTTTCTGGATGGGATTATTGAACCCAGGAAGGAGAGAATGGACATGATCTGCTTGAACAGTGGAGGCTTCTGGAAGACTCAGAACTTATTGATTTTGTATCTCTCACATATGAAACCTCATGAGACATTTAAGAAAATAAGTTCAAAAAAATATGTTTGCTTCTGAAAGCAATAGACAACTAAAACACAAAGTACTGGTAAATAGTGCCAGTTTTACATTGTTAAAGAAAGAAAGAGATTGACTATGGGAGCAATTTAAACTCTCAGCAACTCGGTTCAGACCCCTGAAATAGAATTGTCAGATTTAGGAAATAAAAATAAAAGACACTTGTGATGCTAATTTTATGTGTCAGCTTGGCTGGGCTACGGTGTCCATATAATTGGTCAAACCTTATTTTGGATGTTTCTGTGAGGGTGCTTTTGGATGAGAGTAACATTTAAATTGGTGGATTTAGAGTAAAATAGATTGTCGTGCATAATGTCACTGGGCCTCATCCACTCAGTTGAAGGCATTAACAGAAAAAGACCAACCTTTCTATAGAAAGTATTTCTGCTAGCACACAGCTTTTAGACTTGAATGGCAATGTCAACTCTTCCCTAGGTCTCCAGCCTATCAGCCTATCCTGCAGATTTTGGACTTGCCTGTCTCCAAAATCATGGGAGCCAATTTCCTAAAATAAATCTCTCTGTATACATACACACAAACATTCTATTTGTTCTGTTTCTCCTGAGAAGACTGACTAACACAGACACTCAGTCAAATTTGAGTTTCAGATAGGCAATGATTTTTTTTAGTAGAAATGAGCCTAAATATTGTACGGGATATACAGATGTCTATACCTATATCATCTATATCTATATCTAATCTATAGATTTATATAGAGAGGGGTCAATAAGATTTATTGTAAGGAATTGGTTCATGCAATTATGGAGGTTGAGTAGTTCCATAATCTGCTGTTCATAAGCTGGAGACCCAGGAAAGCCAGTGATGTAGTTTGAAGGCATGTAAAACACGGACCCAACAGTGTAGACTCCTGTCCATGTCTGTGAGCCTGAAAACCAGGAGCACCAAAGGCAGGAGAAGATTGATGTCCCAGTTCCAGCAGTGAGCAGAGCCACATTTTTGTTCTATTCATGTCCTCATGGATTGGATGGTCCCCACCAACATTAGGGAGGGCTGCCTGCTTTAGGGAGAGCCCACATTAGGGAGGGCCACCAACTTACATACCATGTTTTTTTTTCTGAGAACATTCTCATAGACACACCTGGAAATAATGTTTAACCAGATCTGTGCATACTGTGGTCCAGTCAAGTTTACATATAAAATTATCCAACATGCTGTGTATTACAAGCACACAAGAGGGAGAGCCATACAGCAGACATTAAATCAATATTTGTTGAATAAATTAGTGTAATTTGATCATCATATTTTGGAAGCTTCGAGAACAATGTAAGACACAATTTGAGATGACAGTAGAATATAAAGTGTCAAGGCCTTGGTTTAGAATGGTCTTGGAGTTAAATCCACATTGCTGCTCCTCTCTGCTCCCAGTAATCTCAGAAGGACCTATGAAAAAGTATGGATTGATATCTGGGTAAAGGCTGCCCTAATAAATGCCCCTCTAGCTGTCTAAAGCCTTAATATTTAAGCCTAATGGCTTAAGAGATAAAGATTTTAGGGAACATTAGAAGTGAGATGCTTATCATGCACTCATCTATTTTCTGTGTGGAGGGATTTCCCCAATACTCTTGATGTCTTATATGGTTTCTAACCTCGTTAGGAAGTGAGGTGATTTACCCAGTTAATAAATTTTGGAGGAGAACTGGGCATAAGTAGCCCAGTGCCTTGTTCCATCTTTCTTTGAGATGGAGCTGCTTCAGGTAAGATACACTACATGAATCTGCTCCTCACTGTTGTAAGTTTTGTAGGAGGAGTTCCCCAAAAAAGAAGCCCTGTGGTTTTTTGTACTGCTGTGTTTAGGTGGATGGATATGCCCATTTCTAGAGTATATTATGAAAAAACCCCATGGTTGCTAAAAATTCCAACTGTGTTCTTCAATCTAACCATCATAAATAATAAAGATCAACCATCATCAGGATCTTTACCATTTAAAAATAATGCATGATATCTTGTTAATATTTTAATTGGTTTCAAGATTGTTTTGCAATATGAAAATTATCTATCGGATGCCTTTAAACTCCAAATGTACTTTCAACTACAACTACGGTGGCTTAAATCAAGTTGTTTCTTTTCTTTTTTTTCTTTCTGTCTTTCTTTCTTTTCTTTTTTTTTTTTTTTTTGAGACAGAGTCTCCCTCTGTTACCCAGGCTGGAGAACAGCAGGGTAATCACAACTCACTGCAGCCTCGACCTCCCAGGCTCAAGCAATCCTCCCACCTCAGCCTCCTGAGTAGCTGGGACTACAGGCATGTGCCACCACTCCTGGCTAATTTTTACTCTTTTTGTAGAGACAGAGTTTCGCTATGTTGCTCAGGCTGATCTCAAGCTCCTGAGCTTAAGCGATCCACCTGGCTCAGCCTCCCAAAGCATTGGGATTACAGGGGTCAGCCACTGTGCCTGGCCAAGTTGTATCTTTTATAATTCATTCCTTTTTATGTTTTCAAACTTTATTAGAGTGATGACTGCATACCAAACACTGTGCTTAATGTTAGTGATAGATAGGATGTGTCTGTTTGCCCTTAAGCAATTTACAACTCACTGGGGAAGAAATAGACATGCAGACAATGAGATAAAATACAATTAGATGAGTGCTACAATAATAATCTTTTTGTAATGCTTCAGGAACACATAGAAGGGAGGTCCTGAAACCATCTCTATAAACTTCATAAAATTATTCAGGCAAGAAGGGAGGGCAGAAACAAGAAACAAAAATAAACCAAACTTTCAGCCCATTCAATGTTAAACACGAGGCCAGCTTGCCCTTTGACCTGCTTCCTGGTGGTTGTTTGGGGCCTATTACCTCAGAATCACCCAGACCCTGTTACAAGATTATTTTCCCTTAGCTGCTCTATAGATAACTTCCTGAACATTATGAAACATGGTTTTCCCTTTGAGATATTCTTTCAGGTCCTGCATACTAGTAAAACTGCTGGTATCAGCTGCTCTGAAGGACCCCGCTAACACAAGCTGGTCTGAAAGACCCCACAACAAGCTGACTCACCAAAGAATGGGCTTCCATGTATTGATGATTTCATTCTCTTTACCTCAATCAACCAACAACCCCAATTTTCCAGCCCCTTATCCTCTATGATTCCCTTAAAAGCCCAGCCCAGAACTTCAGGATGGGGAAATGGATTTGAGGGTCTCCTTTATCTCCGCACCTGGTCCTCTGCTCTGCGATTGTTTAACTCTTTCTCTGGGGCAAATCCAGCTGCCTTAGTGTAACTGGTGTGTTATTGCATGGGGGGCATATGAACCTGTTGGTCCTTTAACAGTCCTGACCTCTGCCAAGAAGAGGAGGAGAGGCATCAGGGAAGCTTTCATAAGGAAGGAATGAATAACAAGACAGTTACTACTAATATGAGAGGAAGGGTGTAAAAAGGGCTGACATTTTTTTCAAAAAAATCCTTCATCAGATAACAAAACTAACCTTTGTCAAAAATATGTAGTAGTTGAAATTTGCTTTTCAAATCCCTCACTTAAATATTTTTCAGACCTTTTCCTACTTCTTTCCAAATATCCAAAGATCTCTTGCTGTCTGATTCCTTCTAGTTATTGAGGCCATTGATCTGAAAACACTTTCACGTTGAAGAGTTTTACGACTTGACTACAGTTACTCCTCACAGACATTTGCATTTTGTAAAAAGCCCAGTGGGAGCTCAAGTCCTAACACAAATGACTGATTTGCTAAGCCATAGGTGCTAGGAAAATAAGTGGCAATGGATCTTTTAAAAAATTATATCCTATGTAGCATCTCAGGAAGGGTTTGGCTGCAAAAATAACTATGGAGGCTGGAGCCAAGCTATGGACCTTCCATAGAAGAGCTTATGATGCACTTTTGGTAAGTTACTTGCCTGAAGTTTGAATGAAAAAACCATCTAAATACACCTAAAATACTTCAACTTGGTACCAAATTTGCATTAACTTGATTTCAGTTTTCTGAAGGTCTAAGAACATTCAGGCTGTGAATCTAATTTGATATAATCCTTTAATCTTATTTTTATATTATGCTAAAATAAATAGTCAACTGTATTAATTTTGGATGTGCAGATAAAATTCAACTGAGTACAACTTCACTTTTTAAAATTATTATGAAACTGTTTAACTGCAACCCAAGATAGTAATAGAAGCATAATATGTAATAGGATTTTCTAGCTTACTCTTAGAGATAATGAGAAATCACTAACCACTTGTTTCTCTTGAGCCCCTTTGTACTAAAATCATATATGCTATTCTTTCAGCTTTGTTGTAAAACTTAGTAATAGTCACCTTAATGATGAACCTAAGCAATCAGGAGTGGGGAAGACTGGAATGCATGCACCTGACTAGAGATAAACAGAGCTGGGTAGGAATGTTTAGTTTGGTGTCTCTGATATTGCAGCATGAATATTAATTTATAATTTGTGAAACTATACATACATGTTATATGCATTTCTTTGTAGGTATGATATTTTACATTTTAAAAATTTAAGGGTTAAGCAGAAGATGAATTCCAGAGAGGGAAAATGAGGATATAGCATGGTATAGGCAGATAGCATAAAACAGTATGACTAAGACAGTTTTTAGAGTAAAACTTAGGTTTATATCTCAGCTTCAGCACTTACTAGCTATGTAACATTGCATAAATTACTGAACCTTTCTGAGCTCCTGCAGCCCTTTCTGTAAAATCTGACTAACATTTGCTTAAAGTTGAAAGGAAGAAGGGCTGGCCATAGAGTGTGAGAGACACAGTGGAAGTGAGTCTGATTTTAAAACAGAAAGACATTGGATTAAGGAATTTAAAGGAGAAACTGAAGATGATGACAATGTAAACTGCTCACAAACTACAGGGCTCAAATAGAAAAAGAGGGAACTGAATGATATATAGGTGCCTGGAAGTCACTGTGACATTAGTGCCCTGATTCCTGATATACCAAGTACCACCTCCTCTATCCTTTGTTCCCATTCGCAACCATAAAATATTTTGGGATAGTTGAGTATGTATAGACAAATATGTAGTATATGCAAAATAAGGGATATAGTGTTGAGTAATCTTACCTGCTCCATTGCTTATGCTAAGCCAAATAGCCAATATAAAATCTGAGATTGCTTCTAATATTAAACCAGCTCTTGAAAGTGATTGGTTTAGTACAATAGGGTGAGGCCAATGAGTACATAGCATTCTCCTGGTGTACAGTAATGGTCATGAATGGGGATGTAACCCCATTTAGGCCAATAAAATGATAAAATAGGGAGTATTTTCCTAAGGCTTCTACAAGTTTTTTTTTTTTTTTTTTTTTTTTTTTTAACATAAAAAGAGTCCAGGAAAGAGACAGCATTTCTTCCTCTGTAAATTTTCATGCACATGCATGAGGTTTATAACTGCAGAACATCGCTGCCAGCCCAAGAATAAAGCTGACATCCAGAGAATGGTGACGTTCTGAAGCCTGTCTTATTTCTAAACTTCCAGTTATGCAAACCATCAAATTTCTTTAGTAGATATGAGATTTTCCCCCACCCCCTGTTTCATAAGCTCCTGACCATAGTAGCACCAGGTCATTAACATCATAGCTGGGTCCCTGGGACATGGCTTACAAAAAAGGAACTGATAAAGAACACCAGTATCTGGGGATCCAGCACAGACTTGAGGTGAAGTCAACTGGAAAAGGGGTGGCTCCAGGATCTACTCAACAAATAAACTCTACTCCTTACATTGCACTAATGTTCCTTACTTCTTTTACCCGATTTACCATAAAGCATCTCAAGCTTGATTAATTCTCAATCCCTGATTCATTGACACACGTTTAATATATAATTCTTAACAAGAATGGTTTGTCAGACTTCTCAGTTCTTGAAGGACGAAACTAAAATGGAAAACAGAATGTCAAAAGAAGAGGTAGTTAAAAAGCAAGAACAGTTACAGCAAAAGTGACAGCTGACAACTTGATATGTAGGGAAGCAAACAGACAGAATTCCATTATTACACTTTATAATAATGGCAGATTATAAAACCATCCTTGAGTTACTAGGAAAAGCCTAAATCATATTCAATGGCTTCTACTGCGAAGGTAGGAATGTCACGAATCATAATGATTTTTACCAAGCTGGTTAATATTAGAATATTTTCACATTTGAAAGGGTAACATTCAGTTATATAAACGCAAAATAATTTGAAGTGTTATCTCTTGCTAATATTAAAGAAATCCTGTTAGAAGGGTAAAATAAAGGACCAAAACCCTTCAATGAATTTATGTTATTATTCAAAAACTCAATAGACAGGCATCATGTACTTTTAGTGTACATAGTATTGACTCAGGTTGATTTCAGAAAATAAATTACACCGTCATAAATATTTCTCTATAAAAATAATAATTTCTCTTTTTTTCTTTTCTTTTCTTTTCTTTTTTTTTTTTTTTGAGACAGAGTCTTGCTTTGTAGACCAGGTTGTAGTGCAGTGGTGTGATCTCGGCTCACTGCAACCTCCGCCTTCCAGGCTCAAGCAATTCTCCTGCCTCAGCCTCCTGAGTAGCTGGGACTACAGGCGTGTGCCACCATGCCCAGCTAAGTTTTTTGTATTTTTGTAGATATTGGGTTTCACCATCTTGGCCAGACTGGTGTCGAATTCCCGACCTCTGGTGATTCACTCTCCTCAGTCTGCCAAAGTGCTGGGATTACAGAAGGGAGACAACAGGCCTGGCCTAAAATAAGTTTCTTCTTTTAAGCAGACCGCAACCACAACTTACTAACAAGAATTTATTTGCTATTGACAACTAAGTTGGACTAAGTAAAAGATAAATAAATGAAAAGATGCGGCAAAGCTAATGAAACAAAGTTTAAGAAAATACAAATTTTTGGCCGGGCGTGGTGGCTCAAGCCTGTAATCCCAGCACTTTGGGAGGCCGAGACGGGCGGATCACGAGGTCAGGAGATCGAGACCATCCTGGCTAACATGGTGCATGGTGAAACCCTGTCTCTACTAAAAAATACAAAAAACTAGCCGGGTGAGGTGGCGGGCGCCTGTAGTCCCAGCTACCCGGGAGGCTGAGGCAGGAGAATGGTGTAAACCCGGGAGGCAGAGCTTGCAGTGAGCTGAGATCTGGCCACTGCACCCCAGCCTGGGCGACAGAGCGAGACTCTGTCTCAAAAAAAAAAAAAAAAAAAAAAAAAAAAGAAAATACAAATTTTGTAAAATTAATTTGAATACATACAATTTCATGATTAAGTCCTCTTGATGAACTGACCTTCTTTATCCCTTGTAACATTTTGCTCTGAAGTTACTTTTATCCTGATATTAATATAGTCACTCTAGCTTTCATTTAAATAATTTAGGATGGTATTTCTTTTTCCATCCCTTTATATTTAACCTTTTTGTATTTTTGCATCTAAAGGACATTTTTATAAGCAACATATAGTTGGTCTTTCTTTTTTATCCAATCAGACAAGCTTTGTCTTTTAACCACGGTGTTTACACTATTTACACTTAATGTAATTATTGATATATTACGACTTAAGTGTAATACATCTAATTTTATTATTTGTTTTCTGTTCTGATCTCTTGGTTTCTTGTTTCTATGTTTCTTTTTCCTTCACATCCTCTAGGTTACATAAATATATTTAGTTCACTTTTGATTTACCTAAAATGTTTTTGAGTCTATTATTTTGTTGTCTTCTTAGTGGTTGCTCTAGGTATTACAATATACATACGTAACTTATCACAGTCTACTGGTATCAGTGTTATACAATTTCAAGTGAAGTAGAGAAACCTTATACCAATTTAGGTCCCTTTACCCTTTCTACTTTTTAAATATTAATTGACTTAATTATTTCATCTACATACATGTGCACCACATCAGATGGCATTATAGTTTTTACTTCAACCATGAAACATAAGGTAAAGAAAATTCTACTATTCATACTTCTATTTTTATTCATTCTACTGTTCTTTACTTCCTGAAGGTACAAGTCTTCTTTTGTTAAACTTTTTCTTTGTGTTTGGAGAGTTCTGTGTAGCCATTGTTTTGGGGAAGGTTTGTTAGCAACAAATTCTCTCAGTTTTCCTTCTTCTGAGAGTGGTTTTATTTTTCCTTGATTGCTGAAGGACGGTTTAGTTGGATATAGGATTCAGAGTTGACAATTCTTATAACACTTGAAAATCTTGTGTGTCATTTCCTTCTGGCCTCTGTGGTTTCAGATGAAAATATACTGTCATTTTAATTGATGTTCCTTTATATGTAATGAGTTATTTCTGCTCCTTTATATGTAATGTATTATTGCACTCTGGTTGTTTTTAAGATTTTTCTTTATCTTTGCTTCTCACAAATTTAATTATGAAATGTCCTGTTGTGGATTTTTTTTTTTGGTTTATCTTCTTTGGTGTTGACCCAGCTTCTTGAATATCTAGATTTATGTCTTTTGTCAACTTGTAGAAGTTTGCAACCATTACTTCTTAAATACTTTTATCTGTCCCATACTCCTTTCCTCTCCTGGGATTCTGATGATACAAATATTATATATTTTGTTATTTTTCCACAAATCCCTGAGGTTCTGTCCATTTTTGTTTAGTATATATTCTCTTTGTTGTTCAGATTGAGTAAATTCCACCAATCTACATATTCATTTAATCTATTTTCTGTAATTTTCACTCTACTATTGAGTCCATTAAGTGATATTTTTATTTTGGTAATTTTGATTTTCAGTTACATAATTTCCATTTGGTTCTTTTTTATAAGTCCTTTTTTTTTCCCCTGAGATTTTCTGTTTTTCTTGACTTGTTTCAAGAGATTATGTAATTGTCTCCTGAAGCATTCTTATGATGGATGCTTCAATTTCCTTCTCAGAAATTCCATTATCTAATTCGTCTGAGTATTGGGGTCAGTGGAATGTCTTTTCTCAGATTGTGGTTTTTCTGGTTCATGGTATGATGAGTTACATTCAATTGCATTTTGAATATTTTGATTATTATGTTAGGAGACTTTTAATCCTATTGAAATCCTTTATTTGAGCAGGTATGTATCCTGTTTAGGTTTAGCTTATAGGGTTTGGACTAATTTTGTGGGCTTTAGTTCCAATGGCAGTTAGTGTTCTGATTTTTTATAATGCTAATGCTGATCTGGTCTGCTTCATTCTTCCGGCACTGTTGGAGCTTCTGCCAAAACTCCGCTGGTGTCATCTGCTAGAGTTAAAAGTGCTGCTCTGGGTTCCCTAATATTCCTAGGTAAATCTCTGGGAAGGCACAGAAGCCACTGGGCCTGGGTCTCTTTATGACACTGGGTGAAAGATAGGAAGACACAGGGCTTTACTGCTGCCACCATTACTACCAGATAGATCTGCCCACCAGGGAGAGCAGAGCAGGGATGGCCTGCGGCCTTACTGTTCTGTTTCTGCAGGTGAATTGAACTGCCTGTCGATCAGGACTATAGAATAAGATATTGGTGGCTCTCTTCCAAACCTCTGTTGTTTTTTTCTCTCTTGGTCCTCTGGACTGAGAGAGTAGGATTCGCTTTTGTTTTTTTTCCTTCTTTTCTTCATGCCTGTCGACAGTACCAGATTGCAAGCCTCTCTGGTATGCAGTCGAGGGATATACAGGAGATAAAAAGAAAATGCAAGAAGCATACCATGATGTCTTTCTTTAAGTCCTGATGTCCCAGTCAGTTTGCCTTCTTCTTTGAAGCTTTCAGAGTCCCTTTAAAATGGTCTGTTGAAGAATTTTTCCAGAGTTTTTAGTTTCATTTAGAATTGAGGATCAGGAAAGGTGAATCTATACCATCTGTTACAGAATCAAAAGCTTGGCCTTCCCTCCCTTTCTTTCATCTTCCTTCCAACTCTCTTTTTCTCCCTTTCTCTTTTTCTTTTTTTTTTCTTTTTTTCTTTCTTTCTTTTATTTATTATTATTATACTTTAAGTTCTAGGGTACATGCGCATAACGTGCAGGTTTGTTACATATGTATACTTGCGCCATGTTGCTGTGCTGCACCCATCAACTCGTCAGCACCCATCAACTCGTCATTTACATCAGGTATAACTCCCAATGCAATCCCTCCCCACTCCCCCCTCCCCCCTCCCCATGATAGGCCCCAGTGTGTGATGTTCCCCTTCCTGAGTCCAAGTGATCTCATTGTTCAGTTTCCACCTATGAGTGAGAACATGCGGTGTTTGGTTTTCTGTTCTTGTGATAGTTTGCTGAGAATGATGGTTTCCAGCTGCATCCATGTCCCTACAAAGGAGACAAACTCATCCTTTTTTATGGCTGCATAGTATTCCATGGTGTATATGGGCCACATTTTCTTAATCCAGTCTGTCACTGATGGACATTTGGGTTGATTCCAAGTCTTTGCTATTGTGAATAGTGCCGCAATAAACATACATGTGCATGTGTCTTTATAGCAGCATGATTTATAATCCTTTGGGTATATACCCAGTAAGGGGATGGCTGGGTCATATGGTACATCTAGTTCTAGATCCTTGAGGAATCGCCATACTGTTTTCCATAATGGTTGAACTAGTTTACAATCCCACCAACAGTGTAAAAGTGTTCCTATTTCTCCACATCCTCTCCAGCACCTGTTGTTTCCTGACTTTTTAATGATCGCCATTCTAACTGGTGTGAGATGGTATCTCATTGTGGTTTTGATTTGCATTTCTCTGATGGCCAGCGATGATGAGCATTTTTTCATGTGTCTGTTGGCTGTATGAATGTCTTCTTTTGAGAAATGTCTGTTCATATCCTTTGCCTACTTTTTGATGGGGCTGTTTGTTTTTTTCTTGTAAATTTGATTGAGTTCTTTGTAGGTTCTGGATATTAGCCCTTTGTCAGATGAGTAGATTGCAAAAATTTTCTCCCATTCTGTAGGTTGCCTGTTCACTCTGATGGTAGTTTCTTTTGCTGTGCAGAAGCTCTTTAGTTTAATTAGATCCCATTTGTCAATTTTGGCTTTTGCTGCCATTGCTTTTGGTGTTTTAGACATGAAGTCTTTGCCCATGTCTATGTCCTGAATGGTACTACCTAGGTTTTCCTCTAGGGTTTTTATGGTATTAGGTCTAACATTTAAGTCTCTAATCCATCTTGAATTAATTTTCGTATAAGGAGTAAGGAAAGGATCCAGTTTCAGCTTTCTACTTATGGCTAGCCAATTTTCCCAGCACCATTTATTAAATAGGGAATCCTTTCCCCATTTCTTGTTTCTCTCCTTTCTCTTTTTCTTTCCTCATGCCTTTCTTTCCTTCCTTTTACTCCTTCTTTTCTTTTTATCTCTCCTACCCATCTCTTTCTTTATTTCTGGCAGATTCTTGTGAATTTTCATGTTTGAAGTTAAGTAATTAATTCCTTCACTCATTCTCATTCATTCTATAATATCTGTTGAACACCTACTAACTGCCAGACAATATGTCATGTGTTATTAATATAGTGAATAAGAGGGAGTTCTTGCTGCTCAGAAAGTTGATAGTATAATTCTAAAATATCTGTATGTATCTGGGTATGGATCTTATATAACTGATTTTTATACAGTACATCAGAAAACATTTTAATATGCAATCAGATATTTTAATAGCTTCAGAAAGTACATTACATTAAATCTTTTAGCATTTTTGTTTGAATTGTTCTGATTCCTTTAAGACAATTTACACTTCTTAGGTTGGATGTTCGTTCTTCATTTTTCTACATGTAATTGTTTCCCATCATTATTTATTATTTCATCATCTTTCCTTTGTATTCATGGAGTGCTTCCAGTTCCAATTGTTCCAATTTCTGATATTTTTGCATGTAAATTCTTCTATTGACTCCAGTAAAGATTTTAATTGTGATCCTCATGTTTAGGTTTTTTTTTTTTTTTTTTTTTTTTTTTTTTTTAATTCCCTGCTCAATAATGTTCATTTTTCCTTTTCTTTTCTCTAAAAAAAGTTTTTTCCACATTTTGCAGGTATTTCTTAGAGTATTTCTTGTGACTATTGAAAATTTAATCTCTTTAATTTTTCTTCTAGTTTCTTCAATTTTTTTTTTGAAGGCAAACTCTTCCTTTCCAGGTTAACTTCTTCCCTCTAGTTCTATATTATTTCAAAATATATATTTTTTCTCTTATCACTGAGTACGATCAATAATTATAAGACAGTCAGTTTGGTTGAAGCACAGAGAGCACAGGAATAGAGTATGAGATGAGGCTGATTGGGTGGGTGGGGGCTAGACTCTGCAAAATCTTCAAATCCACAGTATGGCTATTGTCTTTCTTGAATGAGCAATGGAAAACCATAGGGTTATTTTAAGATAAAGAGGGTTTTCTAACAGTATGTAGGAAATCCACTTAGGGGAGCATTTGGTAGAATCTTACATAGAATATTTGCAAAGGTGATTTGTGAACAGATTCAAAACATACGTAGGAGGTCAAGTTGAGAGGCCTTGAAATTAGAGTGAACATAGGAGAGAAAAGGGGAAGAAATGTATGGAAGACGACTCCTAGGTTTATTAACTTTGAACCTAGATGGTTAACAGCATCACACATTCAGACAGAAAACACTGGGAGAAGCTCGGGCTTTGAAAGATCATAGATTTGGTTTTGGATTTGTTGGGTTTTTTGTGTTGTTGAAACATTCAAGAATGTGTCAAGTGCACACTGGGATGAACAGAGAGAGGTTTGGTCTGGATACATCAATTTGTGAGTCATCTGATTATAGGAATAACTAACACTGTATGTAATGACATTGTTTGTGGAGGAAGTATATTTGGGACAAAAAAGAAGACTTCAAACTATCTTCCGAAATTCTAATATATGATGGCTGTAAAGAGAAAGTTTAGCATGCAAAAGAGTAACCAGAGGGACTATAGAAAAATCAGGAAAGTATTCTATTATGGTAGCCAAAGCATTAGATGATCTCTGTCTCAGCGTATTCATGCTACCATAATGAAATTCCATGAACTAGGTAGCTTATTGACAACAAAAATTTATTTCTCACAGTTCTGGAAGCTGGGAAATCCAAGATCAAGATGTTGGCACATTTGGTACGTGGTAAGTCCCACTTTCTGATTTATAGATGGTGCCTTGTCATAGATTACCTCCAAAAAGTCTATCTCATGATATAACATCAATTGGGTTTTAACATATACAGTTTGGAGGGATAGTAATATTCAGAGCATTGCATTTTTCAAAAGGACAAAATGGTCAACAGTATTGATCCCTGCTAAAAAGTCAAGTAAGATGAGCATTGAAAACAATGCTTGATGGATTAGCAAATGATAGCTTAACTTCTAAAATGGCCCCATGATCATCAACATACTCCTTGATGCCTGAACCGTGTATAATCCCCTCTCCTTGGATATAAGCTGGACCTATCACTTTCTTCTGGACAATAAAATATGGCAAAGTCAATGGTGTAATTATGATCCCACATTTTGAGTTAATCAAAATTGAAATTATCTTGGGTGTGCCTGACTTAATCAGGTGAAAGTACCTAAAAGAGAGACAGGTAATTCTCTCTGAGAATAGGGAGTAAATGGGCTAATTTAGAATGTCCATGCAGCAAGGAGCTTCTGGAGGCCTCTAGAACCTAAAAGTGACTTCAGCTGGCAGCCAACAAAAAACTGGGACTGTCATACCACCACAAGGAAACAAATTCTGCCAACAGCCTAAATGAGTTCAGAAGTGAATTATTTCCCCAATTGAGCTTTTGATAAGACTTCAACCTGGTGATACCTGAAGCAGCAAACTCTGGACTCCCGACCTTCAGAAAATGTGACATGATAAATGATGTTGTTTTAAGACACAGGTCTGTGCTAATTTGTTACATAGCAATAGAAAACTATTAGAGCAACATAAAAAATTGATTGATGCTCTCTGAACAAAAGCTGTTTCAGTAGAGTGACTGGACAGGAACCAGACTGGACTGGTTTGGAGGAGTAAGTGGGAGGCAAGTAAATGGAGCGAGTATAGATAACTCTTAGATAAATCAAGAGATTTTTCCTGAACAGAAAACAAGAGTGTAGGGCTGTAGCTCAAAGGGGCTGTGGCTTTGAGGACAAAGTTTTTATTTTGTATTTTAATGGGGAATAACTTAAACATGTTTAAAAATCTGTCTTCCACAATAATCTATTTTTACTGAATGTTTACTTGACCATGCCAGATGCAGCATAGGTAGATATAATTCACATTAAATAACTAAGATCTACGTCTGGTGACCTTACGTTGATTTTAACATTGCAAATATTGTAAAGTGAGATAGAGAATTATAAAAGAAAACAATACAAAGTATGCTATTTAGCAAAACCTTCCCGTATACAATATCTCCCAATGAAAGAGTGATTTCCTTACTCTGGAGGATCCTATGGTCTGAACCACGTTTCCTTATTCCTTTCAATTCTTAGTGCAGAAAAGCTTTGATTTGACTTTCTACGATAGTTCTCAAAGGTGGAACCTTTGTGTGGGATTTGACCAACAAATCTTGGTGTAGATCTATACTGAATCTGTAGAGTCACAGAAAAACAACTAGGCCATTGTGTTAAACTAATATCAAACATGAATTACCATCGAACATTGCTGCAAGAATTTCAGCTTTATGATATTTACTTAGAACCTCTTCTCCATGCATGATTGTTTCTAAAAACAGTGGTGGTAATATCTGTGCATTTGCATTCCTGATCTCAAAAAGCTGCCTTATTATCCTCAAACAAATGTTTAGTTTGAAATAAGAGAACAATAATAACAATTAAAGAAAGAGACAGAAAAAGAGAAGAGAGGAAAGAAAACTCACTACATCCCAGGTTCTGTACCAACTACTTAATATAAATATCTCCCTTCATTCTTAAAATAATTACATTAAGTAGGCTTTAGCGTATCCTCATTTTCTTCAGATAAACTGAATTTTATATTTAAAATAACTATCTATTCATGGTCCTGCATCTGGTCAAATTAAGTGTCATATTAGAGAAAAAATCCTTTTGTGTGTCTCTAACATTAATAGTTTTCACTACCATGATATGTTGCTTCCATTACAAAAAAAAAATTGTGGCTTTTATTTTTCTCATGGAATTCACACTAGTCTGTCACATAGCAAGAAGAACTGCTCACTGCACTAACAAGGGAAAATAAAGACCTCTATGGAAAAGAAAACATTGCATAGATTTTGCATTTTTCAGTACATCTTTCCATGTTCAATAACATACTCCAGCTGAATTTCCTTGGTGACACTTCAAAGACTTCCCTGACTGTCACGATCCAATTGGTGAGAACTTATAACACAAGTGTCGGTTATATCATGTACCTTGCTAAGCACATATTAGGTAGCTTAACATATGTACTTTACATTAGAGAACAATAAAACTTGATTATGAACTATACCAATGATTATTCCTCTTTTGTATAGATAACGATTTAGTATCATCTGATGTCAGTCATTTTACCTAGGCTAGTAGTTTTCAAGCTTGAGCCTGCATCAGAATCTCCTGCAGAGCTTCTTAAAATACAGGTCACCAGGCCCCGCTCTAAGAGTTTCTGATTCGGTAGGTGTGGCTTGCAGCACTAGAATTTGCATTTTTAACAAGTTCCCAGATGCTTCTGCTGCTGCTCATAACCTGGAGATCACAATTTGAGAACCACTGGCCCAGACCAGGGTTCAAAAAGATTTTCCATAAAGACCCAGGTAAATATTTTTTTGGTTTTGGGGGCCATACGGTCTCTTGTCACAACTACTCAATTATTCCTTTGTAGTGCAAAATCAGTTGTGCATAATACACAATGAATAAATGATGGCTGTGTTTCAATAAAATTGTACTTACAAAAAAGGTGTCAGGCTGAGTTTCATCAACAAACCATATTGGCCAACCCCTGGCTTAGACCAACTCAGTACAAGAGCCCTGAAATATCACTTTGTTTATGTTAAATGGCAACTCTGTGATAATCGTTTGCAAACATATCTACAAATATCCCTTTTAAGTTTTATTTAAGTATCTATAGAACTGTACCAGAGACTAAACTGATGGTCTCCTTGAAGCCTAGAGAAGAAACCCCAAAGTTTTTCTATAAACCCAACAGAAATACGTAATACTTTTATGCAAGAGTCTGCATAGTTACAAATGCCCACGAACTCTATCTTTATTTTCAAGTTTTAGTTTTAGTTAAATATTGTTTGTGGTGTTATAAGCCATAAATCTACCAGGTTAAAGAAGGCCAAAACACTACTGAATGACATATATGTCAGCTCAGTAAGATTATCTATTAACTTTATAATAAACAAAACAAGAACACTTTATTTACCATGAGTGTGCCCTGCTTTAATGTAGTTGGTCTTTACCCACAGCAGTATACTTCAAACTAATTTGAAAATGCCACTATAATCTTAAAATTCTACTTAACTGTATACTTCAGTGAACCCACTACATTAGCTTTATCCTTGTAAAATGTAAGTTCCTGTAAAAGGGCAAAATTCTGATAAATTTCTATCATAATGAAATGTGATTTAGTTCCCTGAAAATAATTATATGCAAATACTATGAGGAAACATAGTATTATGAATCATTTTATAAACTCAAAATGTGACTATTATGTCAAGAGTCTCCAACAATCTACTACATGCTATAGAAAATAAATAAAATCCCTACAGCCAATGGTATATTCTAATATTTAATAATTTGAGGATGAACTAACATGACTTTATACTGGGATTCATGGTATCTATCTTTCAGAACATTTTACTAAATTCAATTAAATCAAATGTTTCCATTTGGCAAACAGGTTTACATTTACCGGCAGATATCTAGTACTTTGTCTAAAGGAGTGGTTTTAAAAAGTTCTCAGTTAAAAAAAAAAAATGTTAAAAGAGCCCTGTGGCTAAAGGGAAACTGGAAAGTGTTGATTTGAGATACATTTCAAAAGTTTCTTTACTTCAGGACGTCTCAGAACCATTACCTGCATGGTATAAATATCTAAGGAAGATTTGTCAGACCGTACAGCCTTTTCCCATCTCATTTGAACAGGGAACTTGATTATCAGTAGAACATCTTGAAGTACCAGAGAAATATCCTTAAGAAAGCAATGTTCTAAATAAGCACTTACATTCAGGTAACATATGGTAAGTTATTTTTAAAAGACCAACTCAACTCAGCAAATATTCTATTACTTGACTAACCATTTAAAGGTCACTCATTTCATTTTACTATGCTACTCACCAAAATCTATCTAGAACACAGTTAATCCTATTAAACATACTTACACTCCTCTTCAGGCCTTTTCCGAAGTGCTGCACGAACCTCTTTACAAGGACTTCTCTGGTATTGTGGGGGGTTCCTTCCCCTTATTAGGTTCTCCATCCTATAAGAGAGAATCAAAAGAGTATTTTAATACCAAAAGTTTGATAGATGTTTACAAGTTAAATGGTCTAAAATTCAAATACCCACAGAACTTTGCTAGACAACACCATGAAGATGACCTGGCAAGGAGCGAGCTGGCAAGGAGCATTGGGGACCATAGTAAATTGGAGAGTGCTTGACTTCTCCAGCATTCCAATTTAAAAAATTTAAAACACCATGTGTATGAAACTTATGCACATCCTTTAATTAGAGACTGCTGTGGACTGAATATGTCCCCATAAAATTCAAATATTGAAGCACCAGCCCCCAGCATGATTTGAAGGTAGGGCTTGTGGGAGGTAATTAGGTT
Organism: Theropithecus gelada; assembly: GCF_003255815.1. Lineage (NCBI taxonomy): Eukaryota > Metazoa > Chordata > Mammalia > Primates > Cercopithecidae > Theropithecus > Theropithecus gelada. The sequence goes on along the minus strand of NC_037668.1, from coordinate 97,545,119 downwards.
TAGAGGAGGTTATGAGTAGAACATCCATGATGGGATTAGTGTCTTTACAGGAAGAGAGAGAAATAAAAAGGGAAAAAGAGTAGACTTCTCTCTCTCTCCACCATGAGGGGACACAGGGAGGAAGCTGTCTTCAAGCCACGGTGAAGGCCTCCACAAGGAACCAAATTTATCAGCACCTTGACCTCGAACTTCCTAGCCTCCAGAACTGAGAGCAGTAGTCTGTTGTTTAAGGCACTGAGTCTATGGTATTTTGTTATAGCAGCCCAAGCTGAATAAAATAAAGACCTATCGACTAAGAGTAATTACTTGTAAAGTAAATAAATTTAAAAATAGGACATCATTCGGAAAGAAAAATCATATCCTTTACCAACATTTCAAGTATCAGTTTTTCACAATGAGATACCACCTTACCCCAGCCAGAAAGGTCATTATTAAAAAGTCAAAAAACAATAGATGTTGGCATGGATGTGAAAAAGGAGCACATACACTGCTGCTGGGAATGTAAACTAGTACAGTCTCCACGAAAAACGGTATGGAGATTTCTCAAAGAACTAAAAGTAAATCTACCACTTGATTCAGTAATCCCACTACTGATTAACCCAAAGGAAAAGAAGACGCTATTTCATAAAAACATCTGCACTCATATGTTTATTACACCACAATTCACAATTGCAAAGATATGAAATCAACCTAACTGCCCATCACCCTATAAGTGGATAAAGAAAATGTGAGCTATACATGATATATTGATATATAATATATAAAATATATATGACATATATGATATGTATGATATATATATATATAAATGTGGGGTGTATATATGTGCAATATATACACACACATAAATATCTACACACAAAATGTATATATGTGTGTAGGACATATATACTACTGGAATATACTACTCAGCCCACAAAAAGAATGAAATAATGTTCAGTAACTTGGATGGAAGTGGAGATCATTACTCTAAGTGAAGTAACTCAGGAACAAAAAGCAAATACCATATGTCTTACTTATAAATGTAAGAACTAAGGTATGAGTATGCAAAGGCACACAGAGTGGTATAATGGACACTGAAGACTCAGAAGGGAAAGGGTGGGAGAAGGGTGATCAATGAAAAACTACCTATCCAGTACAATGTTCACTATCCGGGTGACATGTGCACTGATTCCTAGACTTCACCAATATACAATTCATCTGTGTAATAAAAACCCACTTGTACCCCTAAAACTATTGAAATAAGAAACATGTTCAAAAAGTACCAGTTTTCAGGAATGGAACTTCTGATTTCATTCAATACTAATGACTGAATCAGACCATTTTTAAATTCTAATAATTGTGATTTTTTGAAAAGAGTGGTTAATATAAATTGTACCTTTCTGTTACCAGTTACATGGTGATGCTGACAACCAGAAAATAATAAATTAATCAAACACAACTTGGGTGAGCATCTGTAGCAGCATATACTTTGTGGTATTTTCTGTTTTCAGTAAAGTTTACAGTTTTGCACATCAGTGTACACTCTACTAACTTCTATAACACTAAAAAAATTGAATGCTCAGGATTTGAAAAAGTAAACCATAGTATTTATCATTTTGAAAATATAAACGTTGGCCGGGCGCGGTGGCTCACGCCTGTAATCCCAGCACTTTGGGAGGCCGAGGCGGGCGGATCACGAGGTCAGGAGATCGAGACCATCCTGGCTAACATGGTGAAACCCCGTCTCTACTAAAAATGCAAAAAATTAGCCAGGCGAAGCGGCGGGCGCCTGTAGTCCCAGCTACTCGGGAGGCTGAGGCAGGAGAATGGCGTGAACCCGGGAGGCGGAGCTTGCAGTGAGCCGAGATCGCCCCACTGCACTCCAGCCTGGGCAACTAAGGGAGACTCTGTCTCAAAAAAAAAAAAAAAAAAAAAAAAGAAAATATAAACGTTATTTCTTAATATCTATATGATTATCCTCAACCAGGGATATCACTGGTTTTGATAACTGTCCTGGTTGATAACATGCATACCATTGAAAACAGTGTGATTATTATGGGTATACTGGCAGAGGGTTTTCTAGGATTAGTAGTATATAGAGAGGATTATGTTCCTTGTATCTGGAGGGGAAATTGAGAAAGGATGATTCCATAAAAGCAGTGTGTTAAGTGGTGGAAAATATGAGATAAAAAGGCTTTTGGGGTGGAATAGTAACATAATACTACTCCTATGGGAACTTATCATTGGGGCTTAAAAATAGTCTTCCAAATATACTGAAATCAGTCCATTCATATGTAGAGGCTGCTTTATGTGCTTGTGTGTGTGTGTGTGTGCATGCACTCATATGCCTATGCCTATGTTTGTAAAGTATAAGAAATTGTTTTTTAATGTGCAGTGATAACTTGAATCTTAGTTTCACTCAAAATTCATTTCAAGTGAGAAAAAGTTATTTCTCTCAAGATAATGATAATACAATGACAGGAAACCAAGTGGAAACTTGCAGAATTGAAGACATAAACTGCTTCAACATTATATGTGTGCGTGGTGGGGCGGGGCGAAGAGTAAGCTTCTAGGTCTGTCCCTGCAATTTCACCATGAAGATTAGCTATGCGAACTAAATTATATCAAATTTTCTAGTTTCTGACTCTTGAATTAATTCAAAGCACAATTTTGATTATGTGTTTTGGCAAATGCAGAACTCTCCATGATGATCTGATAACAATTTAAGTGAGCTTATAATTATTCACTAGTATTTACAAGCTTAAGATAGTAAATTATAGCAAACAGAACCTGCACATGCAAATGTCTACATAAAACTGTAGTGTAATTTTTAAAAACACTTTTACTCATTGTGATTACACTCTGATGGGGAATGACAAGTTATGTTGGTTGGGGAATACATGAAAACTACTCTCTTGAATAGGCTATTACTTTTCCTTTTTATCTCTGACTATCGAATATGTGAAAACAAAAGTGGTCTACTGGATTTCCATGTAATTATGGTTGAGGGTATGTCAGAAAAACTCAAAAACATATTAGAAAGTACTTTCAAAGGCTTTAGGAGGACTTAGATGGTTACTATTGGTATCCAAGACCCTCAGGTTAGCCTCCCAGGAATCATGGTGTTCAGAGGTTGTATCTTGGGAATACTCATGAGCAGATATGCAAGAGATTATACAATGCTGGCAATGTAGTATGGCTTAAATGTAATGTTCCTCAACTCTGGAATCAGAATGCCTGGGTTTAACCTCTCTTTTTCTTTCTTAAAGGATGATTTTAGGTAAAGTTACTCACATACTTTGTGCCTTACTTACATGCTTACATACACAACAACAGGATTGTTGTGAGGATTAAATACGGTAACACACGTAAAATGCTTTGCATTGTGCCTGTCACAATGGAGAGCTCAGTAAATGAAGCTATTATTAATAATGATTATCACAAATAGAAATGTGATCATATACTAATATTTTAAATGTTCCATATATTTGGAAAAATATTACAACTGGTCTTTAGTAAAGAAAATGAAAACAGATAGTACTGTTGAGGAAAAAAAAATTTGGCTTACAAATTTGCTGATTATTAGGGAAACACAAAATATCCAGGTATGTAAATGGCCAATTTTCATAGATGAAGAACTTAACTAAATATACTTCATTTTTTATCAATAAGATTTAAGGGATTACTAATGACAATCTTCCAAGGACACTAACAGGGATAAAAGTGGGTTGTCATCACCATGAATTAACTAAAGTTCTACAAAATTACAGGTTTTGTAGAGAATTTAGAAAATATTTCAAAATTTTATAGTTAACTTGGACCTTAGAAACAATTAAAATATTTTGTAATATATTTACCATTTACTTTATCCCTTCATGAATTAAATTACTTCATTTACTTTACCATTTACCATTTACTTCATTAATCCTTTGAACAACCTTATGAAAGAATATTTTAAAGATGAAGAAATTAAGCTCAGATATGCTCAGTTACTTGCTCAAGGCCACATCGGAAGTAGAAGAAGGCTCAACTAAGCTTTAACCAATCTTTTCTGGACTTTTCTAGTTGCTTCTTAGTCCCTTATTTCCATGAGTTCATGATTATAATTCCACTAGGGGACTGAATACCTGAGATTCAAATATACAACATGTTTTTAATTCTGGTAAAATTATCATTAACATAATATTAATATTTATATTAATATCTATACTCAGGAGGCTGAGGTGGGAGAATCACTTGAGCACGGGAAGGTGGAGGCTGCAGTGAGCCATGATCATGCCACTGTACTCCAGCCTGGGCAACAGAGTGAAATCTGCCTCCATATTTATATGTTACAGATGTAAAATTATATATATATATATGATATTTATTTTCAAATATATGTTTTTAGTGTTAATCTGTTGATTACATGCTGATTTCTTATCATTTTGCTATTGTCACTGAAATGTCTGCTTCCATCAGTGACATTTTAAGTTTTTGAGAACTGCCAAAAAGATAACTGGGGCCAAAACAATTCACTACAAATTACATGAATGATATACTAATCGATGAAGATACTAAAAGTCATTTTGTTCGTTGGAATGCGATATGTCGTGCCCACTGGAAACATACTTAAAATGAAGTTAAAATTTTTACAGAGCAATGTTTACATCTAAATTATTACATAACTGAAACTTGCATCTTCTTAAGATTACACTTCTGGTTACTTGAACTCTTTCACCACCATTATCTATGATCTACAGTTTGCATTAAATAGTCAGACAAAATGACCAAAAATGAAATCTTGGCGCACAGCCAGGTCACGGCAAAGGAGCTGTTCTAGCTACTCTCAAGCTTGGCAAGTCACCAGTAGGAGTGTGTTAACAATTCTAGCAAGGAGAGATGAAATGTAATGACCACAGGTGAGACAGATGCTCTAACAACTCATTGAAGAGCTCTGAAAAAGTGCAGCCTACATGTTCGACTGCTAGGAAGAAATGAGGGCAGCCAGGTTAATATCAAACAGCGTGAAATAGCAATCAGCCATTATAAGCAAAAAGTGTCCACGACATTCTTGATGGTGTCTCCCAAATTTGGCTAGGTCTCAAAATCACCCAAGGAGTGATTTTCCCAGTACTAAAGACTATCATGCAGTAGGTTGAGGTCAAGTCCTAGTTGATGGTTTTTTTTGTTTTGTTTTGTTTTTTAGATTAATCAGGTGCTTCGAAAGTAGCCAGCCAGCTGTACACTTGTTTAGATACTGGCCTTTGGGAACCTCTGTAAATAAAAAATATATACTTGGAATTGTAGGGAAGACAAGTCCATTGAATTCATTCAGGTGATAAAGTTGTCTACTAACACAGAGGTGTAGGGCCTGAGGAAGAGACTGCAGTTAGAACAGACATTATCGAAAATGAAGAGTAACCAAAAAAGCACAATCAAAGGCTTGCCAAGTTGCCTGGAGGTCACTCACAGGAACCTACAGGCTGCTCATTTATATTATTAACTCACTGTCGATAATCTCCATAGTGAGATAATATCCCCTAACAAGGTTTGGCTGACTCAGCTGGATCAGGGAATATGTTTGGACTAATCTAGAATCATGGACTGGGATGGCAGTGTTTCTGGTGAATGAAGGATGTGAAGTCTGGGTGAAAATCTAGTTGAAATAGATTTACACTTGATGGAGGCAGAAGAAGGAAAATGATTGGCTCACTGGAGGAAAAGGGAGTTGGGATAAGAGAATAAGGGTTTCACGTATAAATATTCTCAAATGCCTATTATATGCCAGGTGCTTTGTTGGGTTCTTTATAGGTACATTATCTACGTCTTCTGTATTTTATCCATGGATCACCTGAGTCTAAGAAATATACGTGACTTGCTTAGGATCATATACAGAATAAGTACAAAAAATCAAGATTTAAATCCAGATCTGTTTGACCTCAGATCTATTAACTATGAAGTGGGCTGTGCAATGGAACTTTCTGCAATGATGGAAATGTTCAGTATCTGTGCTGTCCGATAAAGTACCTGCCAGCCACGTACAGCTATTGAGCACTTCAAATGTGGCTAGTGTGACTGAGGAATTGAACTTTACTTAATACAACTTTAAAAAAAAAATGCATTAAGTAGAAGGGGAGAGGAAGATGGCCAAATAGGCTCCACCGATTGTCACCACCCCCACCCTACAAGGACACCAATTTAACAATTATCTACACACACAACAAAAAGTGCCTTCATAAGAACCAAAAATCAGGTGAGCACTCATAGTGCTGGGTTTTAACTTCATATCACTGAAAGAGGCATTGAAGAAGGCAGGAAAGTCTTGAATTGCAAACATCTCTCCACCCCTATCTCCCAGCAGTGGCCACATGGCATGGAGAGTCTGAGCACTTGAGACAGAATGAATGCAGCAGTTTTATGACATCGCATTGAACTCAATGCTGCCCCTGTCATAGCAGAAAGCATAACTAGGCTGAACTCAGCTGATGCCCAACCACAGAGGGAGTTTTTAAATAAGCCTTAGCCACAGGACTATTGCCCATCCCGGCAGTAGGATATTGAGCTCCAGCAAGCCTCACCACCATGGCTAAAATGCTCTGAGGTCATAAGTAAGGTAGTCTAGGCCACTAGAACTGCAACTCTAAGGTAAGTCCTAAGACTGAACTGGACTCAGCGCCAGTGGATTTGGGAGAATATGTGACCTACTGAGATACCAACTGGGTGGCTAAGGAATTCATCTGCCACCTCTCCTCTAACCCCAGGCTGCACAGTTCGTGGTTCCAAAAGAGACTCACTCCTTCCTCCTGCTTGAGGAGAGGAAAGAAAAGAGTAAGAAGACTTTGTCTTGGATCATTGATACTAGCTTAGCCACAGTAGGATAGGGCACCAGTCAAACTCATGAGGCACCCTTTCCAGGCCCTACCTCCTAGATGATATTACTAGACACATCCTAGGCAAGAAGGGAACATGCTACCTTGAGGGGAAGGACCATCACCTGCTGACTAAAGTGCCCTCAGGTCCTGAATAACCAACAGTGATACCCAGATCCTATGCTGTGGGCCTCAGGTGAGACTCAGACTTGCTGGCTTCAGGTGAAACTCACACATTCCCAGTTGTGGTGGCTATGGGAAGAGACTCCTCCTGCTTGAGAAAAGTGAAGGGAAAAGTAAAGAGGACATTGTCTTGCACCTTAGGTACCAGCTTTGCCACAGAGGGAAAGAGCACAAAGCAGGCTCCCGGGGTCCCCAGTTCCAGGCCTTGACTCCTGCATGATATTTCGGGACCTGTCCTGGGCCAAAGGGAAGCCTGCTGCCCTGAATGATGTGTCCAATGCCAGAAAACATTCACCACAAACTGAATAAAGAATGCTAGAGCCTTAAGGGAATATTGGTGGTAGCCTAGCACTAATCCCCATGGGTCTGTGGGGATGGTGGCCATGGTCTAAGACTCTTCTCCCTATGGAAAGATGAGGGAAGAGTGGAAAGGACTGTGTCTCATGGTTTGACTGCCAGCTCAGCCACAGTAAATTAGAATACTAGGTATACTCCTAAAGTTTTTGATTCTACTCCCTGGCTCCCAGATAGGACCTCTGGACCTCCCTGGGGCCTGGGGGAACTTGCCACCATGAAGGGAGAGACACAGGCCTGATTGGCTTCACCACCTACTGATTATAGAACTTCAGGGCCTTGACTGAACATAGATAATAGCCAGAGAGTGGTTATAGTGAGGCCCAGTGCTGTACTGGCTTTAGGTCTGATCCAGTGCAGTCCCAGCGGAGGTGGCCACAGAGGTGCTTGTGTCATTCCACCCGCAGCTCCAAGTAGCTCAGAAAAGAGAAAGAGACTCTGTTTTGGAGAAAGTAAGGGAAAATATCTGATCTTATGCAAGACAACTAAGGTGGTACCTCTATGAGTTTGCAAGAACCACAACATTAATGAACTTGCGGTTCTCCCTAATGCAGATACAGCTTAGATTAAAACATACATGTCCTTTTGAATACCTTGAAAGCCTTCCCAGGAAGGATGGGCACAATCAAGCCCAGACTTTGACAGCAATGATAAATACCTAACTCTTTAATGGCCAGACACAGATGAATATCTATAAGCATCAAGACCATCCTGGAAAACATGACCTCGTGAAATGAACTAAAAAAGGCACTAGAGACCAATTCTGGAGACACAGAGATATGTGACCTTTAGACAGATAATTCAGAATAGTTGTTTTGAGGAAATTCAAAGAAATTCAAGATAGCACAGTAAAGGAATTCAGAATTTTATCAGATAACTTTAAGAGATGGAAATAATTAAAAAGAATCAAGCAGAAATTCTGGTGTTGAAAAATCCAATTGGCACACTGAAAAAAGCATCAGAGTCTTTTCATGGCAGAGTTGATCAAGCAGAAGAAACAATTAGCATGAAAACAGGCTTTTGAAAATATGCAGTCAGAGGAGACAAAAGAAAGAAGAATAAAAAAATAAAGCATGACTACAAGATCTAGAAAATAGCCTCAAATGGGCAAATCTAAAACTTATTGCCTTAAAGATGTGGTAGGGGTAGGGGTAGAAAGTTTATATTAAGGAATAACAACAGATAACTCCCCATCTAAGAAAGATATCAATATCCAAGTACAAGAAGGTTAGAAAACATAAAGCAGATTCAATCCAAATAAGACTACCTCAAGTCATTTAATAATCAAACTCCCAAAGGTCAAGGAAAAAGAAAAGGTCCTAAAAGCATCATGAACAAAAAACAAGTAACACACAATGGAGCTCCAATATGTCTTGCAGCAGAGTTTTCAGTAGAGAGTTTACAGGCCATGAGAAAATGGCATGACATATCTAAAGTGCAGAAGGAAAAATATTTTACCCTAGAATACTTTCTCCAGTGAAAACACCCTTTGAACATGCAGATAAAGACCTTCCCAGACAGACAAAGGCTGAGGGATTTCATTAACACCAGATCTGTTCTGAAAAAAATGCTAAAGAAAGTACTTCAATCAGAAAGAAAAATACATTAATGAGCAATAAGACACCATCTAAAAGTACAAAACTCACTGGTAACAGTAAGGACACAGAAAAACACAGAGTATTATAACACTGTAACTGTGGTATATAGACTATTCTTATCTTAAGTAGAAAGACTAAAGGATGGACTAATCAAAATAATACTATAAGAACCTTTCAAGACATAGACAGTATGATAAGATATAAATAAAAACTACAACAAACAACCCTATCAAAAAGTGGGCAAAGGATATGAACAGACACTTCCCAAAAGAAGACATTTATGCAGCCAAAAAACATACCAAAAAAAGCTCATCATCACTGGTCACTGGAGAAACGCAAATCAAAACCACAATGAGATACCATCTCATGCCAGTTAGAATGGTGATCATTAAAAAGTCAGGAAACAACAGATGCTGGAGAGAATGTGCAGAAATAGGAATGCTATTACACTGTTGGTGGGCATGTAAATTAGTTGAAACATCGTGGAAGACAGTGTGGTGATTCCTCAAGGATCTAGAACCAGAAATACCATTTGATCCAGCAATCCCATTACTGGGTATATACTCAAAGGATAATACATCATTATACTATAAAGACATATGCACACGTATGTTTATTGCAGCACTATTCACAATAGCAAAGACTTGGAAACAACCCAAATGCCCATCAGTGATAGATTGGATAAAGAAAATGTGGCGCATATACACCATGGAATACTATGCATCCATAAAAAGGGATGAGTTCATGTCCTTTGCAGGGACATGGATGAAGCTGGAAACCATCATTCTCAGCAAACTAACACAGGGACAGAAAAGCAAACACCACATGTTTTCACTCATAAGTGGGAGTTAAACAATGAGAACACATGGACACGGGGACACAGGGAGGGGAACATCACGCACCGGGGCCTGTCGGGGGATGGGGGCTAGGGGAGTGGTAGCATTAGGAGAAATACCTAATATAGATGATGGGTTGATGGGTGCAGCAAACCACCATGGCACGTGTATACCTGTGTAACAAACCTACATGTTTTGCACATGTATCCAAGAAATTAAAGTATAATAAAAAGAAGAAAAGAAACACAAAATGTTAAAAAGTGGGAAGGCAAAGTTAAGGTGCTGAGTTTTTATTCGTTTTCTTTGTGCTCATTTGTTTTTGCAAAGAGCGTTGTTGTTATCAGCTTAAAATAATGTGTTATACGATAGTATTTGCAAGCCTCATGGTGACCTCAAATCAAAAAACATACAATGGGTACACAAAAAATAAAAAGCAATAAATTAAATGATATCACCAGAGAAAATTACCTTCGCTAAAAGGAAGACAAGAAGGAAGAAAAGAATGAGGAGAAGATGACAAAACAACCAGAAAACAAATGATAAAAAGGCGGAAGTAAGTCCTTACTCATCAATAATAACATTGAATATAAATGGACTAAACGCTTCAATCACAAGATGTAGAGTGACTGAATAGATTAAAAACCAAGACCCAGTGATCTGTTGCTTTCAAGAAACACACTTTGCCTATAAAGGCACACATAACTGAAAATAAAAGGACAGAAAAAAGATATTCCATGCCAATGGAAATCAAAAAAGAGCAGGAGTACCTATACTTATATCAGACAAAATATATTTCAGGATGAATACTATAAGAATAGACAAAAGTCACTATATAATGATAAAGGGGTGAATTCAGCAAGAGAATATAACAATTTTAAATAAATATGCATCCAATACAGGAGTACATAGGTATATAAAACACATACTATTAGTGCTAAAGAGAGAGATAGACCTTAACACGATAACAGCCCACTGTCAGCATTAGACAGATCTTCCAGACAGAAAATCAACAAGGAAACATCAGACTTAATCTGCAGTGCAGACCAAATTGACCTAATAGATATTTACAGAATATTTCATCCAAGAGCTACAAAATACATATTATTTTCCTCAGCACATGGATCATTCTCAAGGATAGACCATATGTTAAATCACAAAACAAGTCTTAAAACATTCAAAAATGTGAAATATTAAGCATCTTCTCTGACCACAAGGGAATAAAACTAGAAATCAATAAAAAGGGGAATTTTGGAAAATACATAAACACATGAAAATTAAATGATATGCTCCTGAATAACCAGTGGGACAATAAAGTAGTTAAGGAGGAAAATGAAAAAAAAATCTTGAAACAAATTATAATGGAAATACATACCAAAATCTATAGGATAAAGCAAAAGCAGTATCAAGAAGGAAGTTTATAGCCATTAGTGCCTGCATCATAAAAGAAAAACTTCAAATAAACAACCTAATGATGCATCTTGAAGAATTAGAAAAGCAAGAGCAAACCAAACTCAAAATTAGTAGAAGAAAAGAAATAATAAAAATCAGGGCAAATATAAATGAATTTGAAATGAAGAAAACAATACAAAACATCAATGAAACAAAGCATTGTCTTTTTGGAAAAGTAAACAAAATTGACAAACCTTTAGCCAGACTAAAAAGGGGGAGAAGACTCAAATAAATAAAATCAGAGATAAAAAAGGAGACATTACAACTGATACTACAGAAATTCCAAAGATCTTTAGTGGCTACTATGAGGAAGTATATGATGATAAATTGAAAAATCTAGAAGAAATTGATAAATTCCCACACACATACAACCTACCAAGATCGAACCATGAAGAAATCCAAACTCTAAACAGATCAATAACTAGTAATGAGATTGAAGCCATAATAAGTCTCCTAGCAAAGAAAAGCCTGGGACCCAATGGTATCACTGCTGAATTCTACCAAACACTTAAAGAAATAATACCAATTATACTCAAACTATTCTGAAAAATAGAGGAGGAAGGAATGCTTTCAGACTCATTCATAAGACCAGTATTATTTTGATACCAAACCCAAAGATACATCAAAAGAGAACACTATCAGCCACTATCACTGATAAATATTAATGCAAAAATTTACAACAAAATACTAGCAAACCAAATTCAACAATACATTAAAAAGATCAGTCATCATGAACAAGTGGGATTTATCCCAGGGATGGTTCAACATATGCAAATCAATTAGTATAATACATTATATCAACAGAATAAAAGACAAAAACCATATGATCATTTCAACTGATGCTGAAGAAACATTTGATAACATTCAACATCCCTTCATGATTAAAAACCCTCAAAAACCTGAGGATAGAGGAAACCTACCTCAACATAACAAAAACCACCTGTGACAGATCCACAGCTAGTATCATACTTAATGGGGAAACCTGAAAGTCTTTTTCTAAGATCAGGAACACAACAAGGATGTCCACTTTCCCCACTGTTTTTCAACATAGTCTTGGAATTTCTAGATAGCGCAATCAGCCAAGAGAAAGAAAGAAAGGGCACACAAATTAGAAAGGAAGAAGTCAAATTATCCTTGTTTCCAGATGACATGATCTTATATTTGGAAAAATGTAACGTCTCCACCAAGAAAACTTATAAACAAATTCACAAAGTTGTAGGATACAAAATCAACATACATCAGTAGTATCCTCTATATGTCAATAGAGAACAACCTGAGAAAGAATTAAGGAAAGTAATCCCATTTACAACGGCTACAAATAAAATAAAATACCTAGAAATTAACCTAACGCAAGAAGTGAAATATCTCTACAATGAAAACTATAAAACATTCATGCAAAGATTTGAATAGGACACACAAAAATGAAATATATTCCATGTTCATGGATTGGAAGAATCAACAATGAACAATGAACAAAGAATCAATCAATGTAAAAATGTCCATACCACCCAAAGCAATCTACAGATTTAAGGCAATCCTTATCAAAATACTAATGACATTCTTCACAGAAATAGAAAAAACAATTTTAAAATTTATATGAAACCACAAGAGACTCAGAATAGCGAAAGCTATCCTGAGCAAAAGAATGAAACTGAAGGAATCACATTTCCTGACTTTAAATTACACTACAGAGCTGTAGTAAACAAAATGGTATTGCACTGGCATAAAAACAGACATATAGATCAGTGTAACAGAATGGAGATAAATCCATATATCTACAGTTAACTCATTTTTGATGAAGGTGCCATGAACACACATTGGGGAACGGACAGTTTCTTCAATAAATGGTGGTAGAAAAACTATATATCCACTGGCCAAAAAAAAAAAAAAAAAAAACCAAAAAAAAAAAAAAAACCAAAAAACTAGACACCTATCTCTCACCATATAAAAAAACCAAATCAAAATGGATTAAAGACTTAAATCTAAGACCTCAAACTATGAAACTGCTAAAAGTAAACATTAGAGAAACTCTCCAGGACATTGATCAGGGCAAAGATTTTTTGAAGAGGACCCCACAAACACAGGCAACCAAGACCAAATAGACAAACGGGATCACATCAAGTTAAAAAGCTTCTGCACAGCAAAGGATACAATCAACAAAGTGAAGCAACAACCCACAGAATTGGAGAAGATATGTGCAAACTAACCATCTGACAAGGGATTAATAACCAGAATATAGAACTCAAGCAACATGATAGGAATAAAATCTAATAATCTGATTAAAAATGGGCAAAATATCTGAATAGACATTTCTCAAAAGAAGAGATACAGATCGCAACTAGGTATATGAAATGTGGTCAACATCATTGAAAATCAGAGAAATGTTAATCACAATTGCAATGAGATATCATCTGATCCCAGCTAAAATGGCTTTTATCCAAAAGTCAGGCAATAACAGATGCTGGCAAGATGTGGAGAAATGGGAACCCTCGCACACTGCTGATAGGAATGTAAATCAGTACAACCACTATGGAGAACAGTTTGGAAGTTCTCAAAAAACTAAAAATACAGCTACTTTGTTATCCAGCATTAACAGCACTGGATATATATCCAAAAGAAAGGAAATCAGTATATCAAAAAGATATCTACAGTCCGTGTTTATTGCAGACATATTCACAACCACCAAGATTTGGAAATAACCTAAGTGTTCACCAACAGATAAATGCATAAAGTAAATGTGGTACAGATACATGATGAAGTACTAGTCAGCCATGAAAAAGGATGAGATTGTGTCATTTGCAACAACATGGAGGGAACTGGTAGTCATTATGTTAAGTGAAATAAGCCAGCTACAGAAAGACAAACGTTACATGCTCTTATTTGTTTGAGCTAAAAATTAAAACAATTGAACAAATGGAGACAGAGAGTAGGATGATGGTTACAAGAGACTGGGATGGGTAGTGAGGATGTAGGGGAGGAGATAGGGAGGGCTAATGGGTATCAAAAATTAGAAAGAATAAATAAGACCTAGTATTACATATTTACTAGTAAAATAGAGTGACTATAGTCAAAATGATTTCATTGTGTATTTAAAAATAACTAAAAGAGCACGATTGGATTGCTCATAACACAAAGGGTAAATGCTTGAGGTCACGAATACCCTATTTATCCTAATATGATTGTACGCATTGTATGCCGGTATCAAAATATCTCATGCAACCCATAAATCTATACACCTACTATGTGTCCTTAAAAATTAAAAATTAAAATTAAAAAATGTATTGAATTTTAACTTACTGAATCTAAATAACCATGGGACGCTGTATTACATACTACAGCACATCTAAAAGCCTCTACTTAGCATGACTGTTGAACATACATATGACTCACACTTCTGTAGGTCTAAAAACTCAACAGAAATAATTCATGGGAAGCAAAAATAAATTAAAAGATTAGGAATTAAAACTGAAAGTAGGACTAACCATTCTTATGGAGAAAGAAGAAATAAGATTTCTATCTTATTGTTGGAAATAATAATAAATAGTGTTCTCTGTCCTGCCCAAGGAAAGAGAAGAACAGGGCAGCACTTTGACCATCCAACTTCATGAAACCCTAAAACCAAGAAACCTCTTCAGAATTCTAGATTTCCTTATTTGGCTCTGAATTAAAGAGAAATGAGAAAATTGTTGAAGAAGCAGTGACACATGCCTTACATTATCAGTGAGGTGCTAAGTTTCTTTCCAAGGAAAGTAGAGTTTGAAGCACAGTGAACCAAATCCCAGACCAGGACTATGCTGAAAGCATATGCATATCAAGCTTTCAATAGCCATTGATAAATAGTCTCAAGTGTTTATAAAGATCCAATTTGAACTGCAAGTGACAGTGCAAAAATAATCAATACCCAATTATCTCAGCCAACTATGTTGAGTTGATAGCTAATAAGGACAATCTAAATAAAGTGTAACGGCAAGATTAGTGTGAAAAGAAACCACATATTAACCACACGTAAACTGCTTAAAAAGAGTGATGCTTAAGCAAACAAAAAGATGCGAAGTTCTGTAAGTTGGAAACTAAACAAAATTCCTCATTTGTAAGAGCAGCAATGATTTACCAAAAGAGCAATGAGAAATTTGTTTGTACATCACCATGTCACACATTTAGGGAAATATCAAACACAATAGTACATTTTCTCACTTTATTTTCAAAGAAATAGAATTCGGAATAGATTGGTATCATTACGAATGTCTTGAAAAATCTAGATTTTACCTTTTGTAAATAACACTGAACACAGCAAACATTAAATATTTATTTTTAAATGATTGAATGAATGGTTTTAGCAATAAATTTATGCCCTACACAGTACTGATGAGTTTATGGTTACAGAACATCTTTACATATATTATTTATCCTCATAAAGGTGAGGATAAGACCTGTGGGTTTAGCCTTTTAGAGATGAAGAAATTAAGACCCACTTGTCCAAGGTCACTGCAAAGCCAGATTCAAGCTCAGATTTTCTGATTCCTATAATCCTCCTACCGGAGCACAGTGCCTAAATGAAAAAACTGTTCTGCTCAGGTTCAGATTATTGCACCTTCCCCTGGAGCCTGCTTACGTCTCAGGGAAGGAACTACTACCATATGTGGTAGCTGTTAGATGCAGAATAAAAATGTGTGTGGAGGGAATGTAATGATTTGGTAAGAAAAGCATGCATTCCTTCCTCAAAGTGAAATGGGGAGAGTTGGCAAATAGGAAAAAAATGTCATTCTTTTCAAAATTTTCATAAATGTCTAAATATATACCATACACAGAATATAAATGACATTCATTTTATAAACCAGGGAAGTAAAGACCTAGTGCTTCCCTGGACTTCTGCCTTCAGCCTGCTCTTCTTCTGGGTCCTACCCATGGTGATTATCTTTGAGCTGTAGTTATGATCTTAAGGCAGTGGTTTTTAGTCACTAGATCAGGGGCTTTTTGAGTGTTGACACAATGTTCTCCTGGTAAATTCTCTAGGATTGTCGCAGATGGTGCTGACCACTCAGAGTAAAAGATATTCAGCATTTTTTAAAATAAATGAACTGTTATGATTAATCAAGTGAGTACTGTTTGATGGCTATGACTCATTGATGAGAAAAATAAAACATTATGATCACACTCATGGTTGTAATTTCTGGGATGTTGTAAGGCATAAAATACTTTTAATCTCTTAGTATTTTATACTGAGATGAGAAAATGGAATGTGCTGTATCTTTTACTAGGGAAAGAAGAATCAAGATGACTCATTTATTTAGGAAGATAGGTTCTTGGGAAAAATTAAATTTTTATTTGCGATTGAGTGAATATACTAGCAACTTGAAGTGGTCAGTGGACATCACAGTTCTGTGTTAATTCCAGGAGCATTAAAAAAAATTTTTTTTTTTCCTAAAACTTTGTGGAGTCACGAGGAAGTATTACATCACTGGGATATAACACTTTCCCTTTAAACTCTGCACCTGGCATTTCATTTTCAGTTCCTTACCCCAACGTGGCCAAGGACTTTTCCCTTCTTTTTTCTTTTTGGCTATCTTCTATTGGCTTCTTTTGTGGGTGTCTAAATAAGTTATTTATATTAATGTAAATATATTAAATACATAACACATTAAAGGAATGTTAGAGCATACATGTACAGCCTCTATGCTACAACCCATCTCCCTCATTATCTATTCTCAATTCAACAGCCAGAGGGTCCTTTTAAATCATGAGTCAAATTGTGTCACTGCACCACCTGCAACACTCCAAGGACTTCCTATTTCACACCGAGCAAAAGACATCTTTACAAAGGCGCTTTATGTTTGGCTGCTGTAACCTTCCCTCAAATCTTTTATTTCCCCTTCTAATGGAGTTGAGCATATACAATATTCTCCTGCCTTAGGCCTTTACACTAGCAGTGTCTTCTCTTTGGAATCCCTTCACCTCTATTCAGTCCTTATTCAAATGTTACTTTTTCAGGTGGCTTTTCTGAGAACCACAGTTAATCCTACACTTGGGATACCACGCCTACATCAACATTCTTGATCCTCCTTACCAGGCTGTACTTTTTCTTTTACCTTACTGCATATCAACATCTAACATCGGCTTTTATCTACTTTTTTGCCGAATTCTTTGTCGAGGTGTGCTTTGGAAAGAATGTGTGTTAATTTGAAAGTTGCTGATTTTGTTTCTGTTTGTCTAGTAACTAGTGAGAAAAGCATTAACACTGCCCCCGGTATGACAGTTAATTTGTCTATTTCTCCTACAGTTCTGTCATTTTTTTTTGCTTTATGTAATTTGAAACTATATTATTGAGTATACAGAAGTTATAATATTCTGATGGATTGAACCTTTTATCATTATGTAGTGACTGTAGGAGCTAAAAATAGTATTTGCCTTAAAGTCTGCTTGTCAGATAATATAGTTGCAGAACCCCTCATAAATATTAATTGCCTGGAATATCATTTTCCATACTTTGGCAATAAGTTGTTTTGGGGTTCTTTTAAGATATGCCTGTTGAAAAAAAATATGGTTGTGAATTTTAAAATATTTTTTTAATTGAGTTTTAAATCAGAATATTATATTTGCATTTATCTGATTTGCTGATAACTTGAATTTAAGTCTACTATCTTATTTTGTGCTTTTTATTTATACAGATTTTCCATTTTGCTTTTCTTCTCTTCTTTTGAATTGGGACCCTTTTTTCTTGTTTCATTTTATTTTTTATGTTTTCTACTTTGGAAATCATGATTTTTCTATGTTTAGATATATCTACATTTGTAATATTTGTTTACTATTCTTTATTGCATCTGGTGCCTTTCATCTGTGATTATTTTCCTTCTTTCTGAACTTTATCCTTTAGAATTTTCTTTAAAGTGTGTCAGGACATTTTTTAAACCCTCTCTGTTGTTCATCTGAAAATATCCATATTTTGTCCCTGTTGTTGAAAAATGTCTTTGCTAGATGAGGAACTAAATGTATACAGTTGTATTCTATGGCGTCATTGCAGCTGTTGAGACATTCGTTATTAATTCAACTGTCCTTCTTTGAAAGGTAATCTTTTTTTTTTTTTTTGGCTGATTGTTTAAAGTCTTCTTTGTTTTTGGTGTTCTTCAGTTTCACTATGACATTGTCTATTTATACTTTTTTTATTGGTTTTATTTTTTGGATTGGAGATGTATTGTCTCAGCAATTCTGAAATATGGTCATCTATTTTATCTTTGAATATTTGGTTTTTTTTTTTTTTTTTTTTCCTTTTATAACTCTGTTTGTAGCTTAAGCCTTTTCACTCTATCCTCATTGTTCTCCTGCATTGGGGATTCTCTTTTTACCCCCTCTACATTCTCTCTTCTCCATTCTGCTCTATTTTCTGGCTCAGTAACTTCTCTATTATGCATCATCTAAGTTTTCTTGTGTCTGGTGTCCAGGTGTGCTTGGCCAATGAAAAGTACCAGCAGGACATATGAGTGTGGGGGAGGGACAGGAGTATTTATTTCCCAACCTGCCTCCTTAGTAGGCTGTGGGTGAGCAGAAGCTGTATTCTACCAAAGTTTGCAGTTCCTCTTGGACAACCCTATTCTATAACTCCAATTACAGCTCCCTCCAATTTCTTGTAACCTCTCCTTTTCTATGCTCCTTTAGACACAGAGGCGAAAATGACTTTTTGCTGTTGTTAACCTCAGGATTTGTTATCATACCTTGTTGGTTTAATTATACTTATCTTATTTTCAGAAATCCACCTAGTTATTGTTATAGACTTGTTCTTTTCTCACATTTCCATTGTGTATTTCTTGAAACATATAAACTTTAGAAGGTTCTAGTATTTAAGAACTTTGCCATGTGATTCTTCTGATTCTTGTTCCTGCTGACTTTGATACAGGATGTGGTTCCTTTTATGGTTTCTTGTTTCTTTGTACGTTTTATATAATGAACTTATTTTTCTGGACATTTGTCTTTGAGGATTTGTTTTAGGTCCTCATTAGTGTATTTTACTCCAAAGAATATCTAAGCTTTATTTCCCGACTCCAAGACCATTTTCAGCCACTAAAACAGGAGCTCAAGGTCTACAGTTAAATATTCCTTCAATTCTTACCTACCTTCTAGCAGGTTCTCCTTGATTTGGCTTTTAGCTGCTTCCTAATATTTTAGCCAGTGTGGCAAATCACTTAAAAATATATCGCTTGTATTTTATCCAGATTTTGTAGTTGTTTTTTTGGAAGGGTACTTTCAGGGTGTTTAGTGCTTCATGCTGACGATAATGGAAATCCCATTTTAAAAAACAAATAAATTCAGTTGTTTTGATGATATATTTTAGAAGAGATAAAACAAGCTAATATGAATTATTTAAAATATGTTATACTAAAAATATGATGTAATGGAGCCTTACAAATGCTGTCTCTAAGCTGCCAGAAATGACACAGACAGGAAGTAGCAAAGATAGGATTCACATTTCACTCATTCCGAAATCTCTAACACTTCTGTTAACCCTGGTTTTTTTGTATTACATCAGAATATTACTAAGAACCCATATTGTTACTTTAGGCTCAAGTTAGAGCATTAAATGCTGATTCTATGGGTATAAAAGTAATGAACTGAAAAACAGCTGCTATGAGATACACTGGAAAGAATCAATAAAATAGTATATGGATTTTAACCAAAAGACTCCCATCATTTTCAATAGTATTAAATCAAAGGAATTTATTTCACTGGCCATAAATGTTCTATGAAAAAGCACAGAGGATAAATAAGTCTGTGACTGTGGTGAAGAACCTGAAATAATGAACAGCCTGAAACATAACATGACAAAAACTGGTTATTTTAGCAGGACTATTCCTAGACAAAATTTTAAAATAGGAAGAAAATTCATCTGCATGAGCCCTCAAGTCTCTTTTGGTTAATTTTCCTTTCTTCCCATGCTTTCTCTGCCTTTATCCTTTCTACATTCTCTGCAGACCTAGGTAAGACAATAATATCATAGGGAAAATTAATTCAATATTATAACTTATAATACTTTACATACAGAAGACACATGTGGAAAAATACAAAGTATAAATTTTATTTGTGGCAGTTCAGATATATAGCACCTGAATGAAGAGGATCCTGGGGAATCTTATACTTTTCAAATCGGATGATATGGATAAACTTATAATCTACTTCCATATATGATTTTTTAAAATTATACTTTAAGTTCTAGGGTACATGTGCACAATCGGCAGGTTTGTTACATATGTATACACGTGCCATGTTGGTGTGCTGCACCCATTGATTCATTATTTACATTAGGTATATCTCCTAATGCTATCCCTCCCCCTCCCCTCTCCCCCCACCGCACGACAGGCCCCGGTATGTGATGTTCCCTTTCCTGTGTCCAAGTGTTCTCATTGTTCAATTCCTACCTTATGAGTGAGAACATGCAGTGTTTGGTTTTCTGTTCTTGTGATAGTTTGCTGAGAATGATGGTTTCCAGCTGCATCCATGTCCCTACAAAGGACATGAACTCATTCTTTTTTATGGCTGCACAGTATTCCATGGTGTATATGTGCCACATTTTCTTAATCCAGTCTGTCATTGATGGATATTTGGGTTAGTTCCAAGTCTTTGCTATTGTGAATAGTGCTGCAATAAGCATACGTGTGCATGTGTCTTTATAGCAGCATGATTTATAATCCCTTGGGTATATACCCAGTAAGGGGATGGCTGGGTCAAATGGTATTTCTAGTGCTAGATTCTTGAGGAATCACCACATTGTCTTCCACAATGGTTGAACTAGTTTACAGTCCCACCAACAGTGTAAAAGTGTTCCTATTTCACCACATCCTCTCCAGCGCCTGTTGTTTCCTGACTTTTTAATGATCTCCATTCTAACTGATGTGAGATGGTATCTCATTGTGGTTTTGATTTGCATTTCTCTGATAGCCAGTGATGATGAGCACTTTTTCATGTGTCTGCTGGTTGCATAAATGTCTTCTTTTGAGAAGTTTCTGTTCATAACCTTCACCCACTTTTTGATGGGGTTGTTTGTTTTTTTCTTGTAAATTTGTTTGAGTTCTCTTTGTACTCTACAAGCCAGAAGAGAGTGGGGGCCGATATTCAACATTGTTAAAGAAAAGAATTTTCTTTTTTTTTTTTTTTGTATTTTATTTTATTTTTTTATACCATCAGAGTGAACAGGCAACCTACAGAATGGGAGAAAATTTTTGCAATCTACTCATCTGACAAAGGGCTAATATCCAGAACCTACAAAGAACTCCAACAAATTTACAAGAAAAAAACAAACAACCCCATCAAAAAGTGGGCAAAGGATATGAACAGACATTTCTCAAAAGAAGACATTCATACAGCCAACAGACACATGAAAAAATGCTCATCATCACTGGCCATCAGAGAAATGCAAATCAAAACCACAATGAGATACCATCTCACACCAGTTAGAATGGTGATCATTAAAAAGTCAGGAAACAACAGGTGCTGGAGAGGATGTGGAGAAATAGGAACACTTTTACACTGTTGGTGGGATTGTAAACTAGTTCAACCATTATGGAAAACAGTATGGTGATTCCTCAAGGATCTAGAACTAGATGTACCATATGACCCAGCCATCCCCTTACTGGGTATATACCCAAAGGATTATAAATCATGCTGCTATAAAGACACATGCACACGTATGTTTATTGCAGCACTATTCACAATAGCAAAGACTTGGAATCAACCCAAATGTCCATCAGTGACAGACTGGATTAAGAAAATGTGGCACATATACACCATGGAATACTATGCAGCCATAAAAAAGGATGAGTTTGTGTCCTTTGTAGGGATACGGATGCAGCTGGAAACCATCAATCTTAGCAAACTATCACAAGAACAGAAAACCAAACACCGCATGTTCTCACTCATAGGTGGGAACTGAACAATGAGATCACTTGGACTCAGGAAGGGGAACATCACACACCGGGGCCTATCATGGGGAGGGGGGAGGGGGGAGGGATTGCATTGGGAGTTATACCTGATGTAAATGACGAGTTGATGGGTGCTGACGAGTTGATGGGTGCAGCACAGCAACATGGCACAAGTATACATATGTAACAAACCTGCACGTTATGCACATGTACCCTAGAACTTAAAGTATAACAATAATAAAAAATAAATTAAAAAAAAAGAAAAGAATTTTCAACCCAGAATTTCATATCCAGCTGAACTAAGCTTCATAAGTGAAGGAGAAATAAAACCCTTTACAGACAAGCAAATGCTGAGAGATTCTGTCATCACCAGGCCTGCCCTGCAAGAGCTCCTGAAGGAAGCACTCAACATGGAAAGGAACAACTGGTACCAGCCACTGCAGAAACATGCCAAAATATAAAGACCATCAATGCTAGGAAGAAACTGCATTGACTAACGAGCAAAATAACCAGCTAACATCATAAGGACAGGATCAATTCACACATAACAATATTAGCCATAAATATAAATGGGTTAAATGCTTCAATTAAAAGACACAGACTGGCAAACTGGATAAAGAGTCAAGACCCATCAGTGTGCTGTATTCAGGAGACCCATCTCACATGCAGAGACAAACATAGGCTCAAAATAAAGGGATGGAGGAAGATTTACCAAGCAAATGGAAAACAAAAATAGGCAGGTGTTGCAATACTAGTCTCTGATAAAACAGACTTTAAACCATCAAAGATCAAAAGAGACAAAGAAGGCCATTACATAATGGTAAAGGGATCAATTCAACAAGAAGAGCTAACTATCCTAAATATTTATGCACCCAACACAGGAGCACCCAGATTCATAAAGCAAGTCCTTAGAGACTTACAAAGAGACTTAGACTCCCACACAATAATAATGGGAGACTTTAGCATCCCACTGTCAGCATTAGACAGGTCAACGAGACAGAAAGTTAACAAGGATATCCAGGAATTGAACTCAACTCTGCACCAAGCGGACCTAATAGACATCTACAGAACTCTCCACCCCAAATCAACAGAATATACATTCTTCTCAGCACCACATCGCACTTATTCCAAAATTGACCACATAGTTGGAAGTAAAGCAGTCTTCAGCAAATATAAAAGAACAGAAATTATACCAAACTGTCTCTCAGACCACAGTGCAATCAAACTAGAACTTAGGATTAAGAAATTCACTCAAAAACCACTCAACTACATGGAAACTGAACAACCTGCTCCTGAATGACTACTGGGTACATAACGAAATGAAGGCAGAAATAAAGATGTTCTTTGAAACCAATGAGAACAAAGATACAACATATCAGAATCTCTGGGACACATTTAAAGCAGTGTGTAGAGGGAAATTTATTGGCACTAAATGCCCACAAGAGAAAGCAAGAAAGATCTGAAATTGACACCCTAACATCACAATTAAAAGAACTAGAGAAGCAAGAGCAAACACAATCAAAAGCTAGCAGAAGGCAAGAAATAACTGAGATCGGAGCAGAACTGAAGGAGATAGAGACACAAAAAACCCTTCAAAAAATCAATGAATCCAGGATCTGGTTTTTTGAAAAGATCACCAAAATTGATAGACTGCTAGCAAGACTAATAAAGAAGAAAAGAGAGAAGAATCAAATAAACACAATAAAAAATGATAAAGGGGATATCACCACCGACCCCACAGAAATACAATCTACCATCAGAGAATACTATAAACACCTCTATGTAAATAAACTAGAAAACCTAGAAGAAATGGATACATTCCTGGACACATACACTCTCCTAAGACTAAACCAGGAAGAAGTTGAATCCCTGAATAGACCGATAATGGGATCTGAAATTGAGGCAATAATTAATAGCCTACCAACCAAAAAAAGTCCAGGACCAGAAGGATTCACAGTTGAATTCTACCAGAGGTACAAGGAGGAGCTGGTACCATTCCTTCTGAAACCTTTCCAATCAATAGACAAAGAGCGAATCCTGCATATATGATTTTATAAGTCATTCTGAAATAGTTCTACCTATAAGAAATATCTTGAAGCACTGCTAATCCTTTGCATGAAATAATCTATGTAAAAGATAGTGCTATTAAAATTCCAATAAATTGTTGTCTTAAATAATTGTAATGCTCCTAGTCACTATACTTTTAAAATATTCAGATTAATCATAGAATAATGATACGTTAGGAATGTTTATCACTTTAGTAACATAGAAATGCTGGTGAGAAATTAGGTCAGTGTGAATTTAGGTCAGTAACCAGTAACACACACACACACACACATACACAGACACACAATGTAAGTATCCAGTTTGGGGTTTATAATAGACTGTGGAGGTTTACAATAAAATGAAACATTATAATGCTTTGCTTCTCATTAAATATTTGTGTCTTGTCCTTTCCTTAATTTTCCTTTTCCTTTCCTTTCCTTTTTTCCTATTCCCTTTCTTTTCCTTTTAAATAATTATAATGTAGTAAAGGATTATGGTAGTTATTTCTTGATACTTCCCATTACATTGTTTCTAAAATTGTTTATCCATACTGTCGTTACTGTTATACCCAAGTGGTTAACCCAGACCCCTCTCATTACAATAACATGGAGGAAGCATCTTTCAAGTGTGAGTTACCACCGGCATTCATTGAATCAGACTATTAACTCCTTGAGGGAAGAAATCAAATCATATTCACCACTATAGCCTCAATGTCAATTAAAGTGGTTTGAACAAATCAGTACTCCATTTGACGAAAGTTAAACAAACATATGCTGCACAGACTTTGATAATATAAGACCTGCAGTTTTAACTATGAAGTCTTAAGTTTATGTGTATTTCAGAGAAAGTTCCCAGAAATATGTGAGTTAATAAAAAAGAAACAGTCACCATTCCACATATGGGAATTGAACCAAGTACTACATTGTTTCAAAACAGCAATAGTCTACCTTAGTGCTATAAACTCATATGACAAACGTGATATAATATAGTCTATTTGCAGGATCACTCATCAGGCCTTGCTAACAATTATGATGCAGTTGCAGTTTTGTTCGTGTTATTACTTAGCTTATTATTATTACAGAAGCCAATATGTCAAACTGACAATATACCATCTCATAAATTTAAGAACTCAAATTTTCAGCAATTTCCTTCGAGTAATGTTTGTGGCTAAAATTTTAAAAGTTTACAAAAAAATTAAGGATGTTTCCATCTTGGTGATTACGGTACTGGGAATGCTTCAAATTGTTACTATTTTTTTTTTTCTACTTGAAAAAATATACTAACTGGCTCTTTTGCATCCCATTTCTGTGTATATCAAGTCTAAATTAAATAATCACTTATTGTTTCTTTAGCAAAAGGCATTCTTATCAACGTATGAAACACCCATAACTGTAAGTGAGAATGCAGGCAGTTCAAAAGACTCCTTATCTGGACAACAATGTAAATATGAAACATTAATTTCAATATGTAGTCTAATATTCAAATTAACATACAGGCTTTTCAAATAGCTAATATTAAGTCAGGACATTCTTATTTACAGTATTGGGCCACACTGAAGATTTGATGGTTTGACTTTCAGGAAGCATTAACGTTAGGTACAAACTATGTTTTAAATCATTTACATGTAATTTGATACAATTCCAGTATCTGTAGCTCAAGAAACAAACCATAAAATTTCCTGCATTTATCAATTAATGTACAAGTAAAAGTCAAAGATTTTTATTCAGGCATGTTTTGGAAGATATTCCTAGCTGCCTTTTATCCTTCTTCCTCTTCTTTACTAATAGAGCCCCAATTTTGTACATGTTAAAATCTTGCATTTCCCAACTTTCAATGACTGTAAGAGTGGCAATGTGAACCAATACAAGCTAAAATGATATAAGCCACAGTTGCTAGGAGTCTTAGGAAAGGCCCTTTAAAAGGAAAAAGAAGACAGGCTCTGTCGGCTTCTCAGTGTCTTCCTCCCTTTGCCTTTCCCGTCTTTCTGCTTGTAATATGGATATGATGGTATATCGGTGGCAAATACAACATGCACACAACAGCAGGAAGACAAGAGCCAAATGGCTAGGCAGAAAACTACAAGAAGCTGTACTCTCCAGGGGTGTCGCTGAGCGACCTCATCAGCCTCCTATGTGGTAGTAGAGATAATTATAGAAAAAATAAAACACAGGTTGGTTTGGGACAGTTTTAGGTGGTTTATATTATTAGCACTTGAAAGTAACCCATAACTTATCAACTGTCTTAGCAGTAAATATATTCAACCACATGTGTAAGGGTTGTGAGTTCTTTTTTTTTTTTTTTTTTTTTTTTGAGACGGAGTCTCACTGTGCTCCCAGGCTGGAGTGCAGTGGTGTGATCTCGGCTCACTGCAAGCTCTGCCTCCCGGGTTCACGCCATTCTCCCGCCTCAGCCTCCCAAGTAGCTGAGACTACAGGCGCCCGCCACCACGCCCGGCTAGTTTTTTTGTATTTTTAGTAGAGACGGGGTTTCACCATGTTAGCCAGGATAGTCTCGATCTCCTGACCTCGTGATCCACCCGCCTCGGCCTCCCAAAGTGCTGGGATTACAGGCTTGAGCCACCACGCCCGGCCTAGGTTGTGAGTTCTTTTATTTAACTCCATTAAATATTTATGGGGTAGTAATTTATCACAGAACCTGAGCAAGTTCATGGCTTTCTCAAAGTGCCTAACTTGCTTCAGGGATTAATTTGCCTACTGGTTGGATAAGACCAGTTAGCTTTGAGATATAGAATATTGCACCAACTTAGGGGAAAACCTCAATTATGATGAATGACAACAGGGCATCCAAGTTGAAGCCAAACTATTTGAAATACTGGCCAGCATTTTGGAATGGGTAATTTTGATAATTTATCAAAATGTATATTTTAAACATTAATTTTATTTCTGAGAAGCACAGCCAGTTTGTTATTAAAACAATTTATCATTTATTAATGGTGAATAAGTAGCAGGCAAGTTGCCATATTCACTATTAACTTGTCCCAACTTTCCTCTCACTTGTTTGCAGAAAGATAATATGCATAACTTCTCTTGAAGCCTAATAGCAGTTATCATCTTTGTAAAAATGAACTGATAGAAAAAAGATTCAAAAATGAGGTTTTAAAATTAAGAAACTGGATTTCCTATATTTAGAGTAATAACATTGCTTCTTCACCTAGCATAACTACATAAGTGCACTGATACAGAGGCATCTTAAAGTCTATTTGGCACATGATTTGTGTGATAAGACTGGCAACTTCAATAAGGGTTATCATGACTTGTTATCACAACTCTAATTTTGGAGGCGAGGATCTATTAGGAATTAAAATGGAGAAAAAGCTATTATGATATATTTTTGCTCACCTGAATTTGTTGAAATAAAAGGTAAACTATTGGCAGTTTATATTATTATAATTCACCCAAAATTTCATTTGCATTTTATACATAAAGTTTCCATCGGTAAGATGAAAGTATAACAACATAATTAAACAAATGACGTAAGTTTTAAGTGTTCACATATTTCATATTTTTATCTAAAGTTTCTTGTACTTTCACACTTTGATATTTTCATTTTGTTTCTAACATAAATGTAAGGTGCTTAGTATCATGTCTATTCTAGTACTATAGTGCTTTTGTTTGTGTGGTTAAAAAAAAATAACATGAGATCTCACTTCTTAACAAATATTTACGTGTACAGTACAGGATTATTAACTATATACACATTGTTGTACAACAAATCTTTAGAAATTTTTCATCTTGCATGACTGACACTATAGTTATTGAACAGCAATTCCCCATTTTCTCCTCCTCTCAACCCCTGGAAACCACCATTCTACTTTCTGTTTCTATGTGTTTGACTATTTAGATACCTCAACATAGGTATAAACATTTAATATTTGTCCTTCTGTGATTAGCTTATGTCACTTAGTATAACATCCTCAAAGTTCATCCATGTTTTTGCATGTGACAGGCTTTACTTTTTTATGGCCAGGTACTATTGCACTGTGGACACTCAAGGTGTTGTCACCTCCTGGCCATTGTGAAAAATGCTGAAATAATCATAAGGGTATAAATATATTTTTGAGATCCTGATTTCAGTTGTGTTGGATAAATACCTAGAAGTGGGATTGCTGGATCATATGGTAGTTCTTTTTATAAATTTTTGAGGAACCTCCATACTGTCTTCTAAAGTGGCTGCACATTTTACATTCTCACCAACAGTGCAAAAAGGTTCCAATTTCTCCACATCCTTGCTAACAGTTTTCTTTTTCTTATTAGCACACATACTTGTTAACACGTAAACAAATTGATCACGACCATCTTGACAGATGAGAGGTGATACCTCACTGTGGTTTGGAGTTACATTTCCCTGATTATTAGTGATGCTGAGCATCTTTTCACAGATCTGTTGGTCATTTGTTTTTCTTCTTTGGAAAAATTTTTTAAATTATTTGCCCACTTTTAAATTGGGTTATTTATTTTGTTTTTGAATTGTAAGAGTTTCTTGTATATTTTGAATATTAACCCCTTATCAGATATATCATGTGTAAATATTTTCTTCCATTCTGTAGTTGCCTTTTAATTCTATTGATTGTCTTGTGATGCAGAAATTTTGTTTGATGTTATCCCACATGTCTATTCTTATTTTTGTTGACCATGTTTTTGGTGTCAAATCCAATAAATCATTGTTAAGACCAATTGGCAAGCAGCTTTTTCTGTGTTTTCTTTTAGGAATTTTATGGCTTCCAGTCTTATGTTTAAATTTTTAATCCATTTTGAGTTGATTTTTTTTGTGTGGTTTTCCTCACACTATTTCTTGAAGAAACTATCCTTTCCCCATTGTATAGTCTTGATGCCATTGTCAAAGATCATTTGAACGTGGATGAGTGAGTTTATTTCTGGGCTCTCTTCTGTTACATTGGTCTGTATGTCTTTATGACAGTAATACAATGTTTTCATACTGTAGTTTTGAAATCAAGGAATGTGAAGCCTCTATTTTGGTTATTTTTTTTTAAAGACTGTTATGGCTATTCAGAGTCCTTTGAGGTTCCATGGGAGGTAGGGGAGTTTTTCCAAATTATAGAATTGAAAAAACAATGATATAATTCACTATAAAAATGCCACTGGGATTTTGGTAGAGATTGCATTGAATTTGTAGACTGCTATGCATAGCATGGGCATTTTAACAATATTAAGTCTTCAAATCCATACACACAAGAGCTTCTTCATTTATTTAGGCCCTCTTTAATTCATTTTATCAATAAGTAAAAATTTTCAGTTTACAGGTCTTTTGCTTCCCTAATTAATTATTTTTTGTTGGTGTTATTGTAGATGAGATTAGTTTCCTAACTTCCTTTTTGAATTATTCATTGTTAATGTACAGAAATGTAACCAATTTTTTTGTGTGTTGATTTGTATCCTGCAACTTTGCTGAACTGATATATTAGTTCTAACAGTTTGTGGAATCTTTAGGGTTTTCTATGTATAACGTCATGTCATCTGTGAACAGAGAAAATTGTACCTCTTTCTTATTTGTATGCCCTTTATTTCTTTTTCTTGCCTAATTGTTCTGGCCAGTTCCTTGAGATATAAGGAGAGTTGAACTCCAAATCCAAAGTATTCTGGTTTCTAATCAGGGCCCTAAGTCAGGCAAGACAATTACCAGTTGCTTGGGTAGCCATCCCAGGAGCTGAAATGCAGAATACACTCTCCACTCCTCTCCTTTCCTCCTGAAGGAGAAGCTTCAAGTTGTGTACCTTTTCTACTCACACCAAGTCATGCTGATTGGACCAAGCCATCCCCTCCTTTTTTGTGTTCTCAGTGGCTCTCCAGGAATCCAAACTCTGCCTGTTCTGTCAGTGCTCTCAATGAGGCACTCACAGAAACCAGTCCACCAGACAGCCCTCCAAAGAGCTAGAACTTTACATACATGTTCCACTCTTCTCTTTTCCCTTGACAGAGAAGTAGGGAGCCAGGACATTCTCTCTTAGTGTTGGGAATGGGCTGATGCAGGTAAAGTGAAATTGCTCTTCTTACCTGTTTTAATGCAAGTGTTCCCAGCTTTGTGCTCACCCGGGATACTGCAACTTTTTAATTGAATTCTGGAATTCTCAGAAAGGTATTTTGCTCCATCTATTATTGCTTAATCAATATTTCTGTGGAGGGGCTGGGACTTCTTATTATGTCATTTTGCTGACGTCAGTACTCCCACAGTGCTTTTCTCTTAACTTTTAAATAAATTATGTTAATTTTATCTGCCAGTGCTTTTAAAAATAACTTTGGTAGATACAGCAAGACAAAATGAAAACTCTTTGAATTGGCAGATATAATTGGATTTTCGAAGTTCCATTATGTCCCAAAGGATGCATAATTTTGCTCTCAACTATAGAGAAAGTTATAGTTGCTCTTGCTTCAAATGTGGTCCACTTTTTTTTCTAATCAGTACTGTAGAATGATTTGTAAACCAGGTTAAACTTGCCTCAGAAAACAAGGTTTTAAAAATATTTTTCTTTAAATAAATATGCAGACTTGAAGTTATTTATACAGTATATGAATAAAATATGGAAAAGTTAACATATTTATGTCTCTAAGTTCATGCCAAAACTTAGCTGTATTCATATGGCACCTCCAGCATGTCATCTAATTAGAAAGAGTTGACATTCATCACTTATTTTCATGAATCTAGACATGCCAAACTGTCTCAGGGAATAATTTAGCTCGAAGCTTCAGTCCATAATTTTGAAATTGACATCTATACTTGTCACTACTGCTGTAACTTTCATGTGAGGATAGCATTTCTATCAGTGGCAGCTATAATCAAATGAAAAATGTGCTGAAATATACCCAGTAAATTAGGTAAGTTATCAACAGTGCCAAACCAATGATGCTCGCAATATGTTCCCAAATTCTGCCAAGGAGTACCTGAAAACTTGAAGCACTCAGAGTATATTTTAAAAGAAATGATTAAAATTTTCTGATTATAACAAATTGCACAATATATATTTTGTTTAGGAAGCTATGGCTACAAACACTAGTTGTATAGAAAGCTTAAAGATATGAGTGTATCAAACACAAAGACTTCACAGATAGCCTACAATGCATGCTTACTGAATATTTGCTACATGTATGAAGTAATGTATTCTTGTATAAAAAATGACAAAGATGCTTGGCTTTTTATGAGAATGTTTTTCAATAATATTCCAAAGAATATTAAAAAGCAAATTTGCTCCTCTTTTATAAGGAACAAATAAAATTAATATGTGCCAGGGAAAGAATTTTCCTTGAAGGAAAAAACCCACAAAATTAATAATGAAGTAAGATTATTACTGTTGTGCTATGTCTTGAGTTTCATTAGCAGAAAGCATCACACTGACTTGAAATTAATATTTGTTTTGGAAAACATTGATGGATTCTCTAACTGCATCTTACCATCCCTTATTGCATGCTTGCCTGTCATCATCCATAAAGTATTCATATCTATTAAATCTCCTTGAGGAGTGAGCCTAATCCTCATGTGACTGTCATTGAAGGCCAAGAATTATCCTGTGAGGGTGCTGTTGTTGTTATTTTTTCAATCACTTTGATTCTTTAAGCCATCTTTACCACCCTTAAGCCCTTTTGAAATGTCTAAAGCTGTTTGCACAATAAACTGGAGGCAGTTTGTGAACTGCATAAGAGAACCAGGCTTAGAAGCCTGTCTACCAAACCATATACTTTTGCATGGAACTGCATCTGCACGGAGGAAAGGGAGTCATTTTTCAATTAGCAAAGGTGCCATAAGGGCTAGTGGTGTCTTTGTTGACATCTTTTCTGGAGGGTTACCAGAACTTTCCAAATTACTTCTAATGTCTATCATCACTTCCTTCCAATTTCATTATCTAAAGCAGTCCCAGAATATTTTTGAATACTCTAGATATTTAATTATCTTTTATATGTCATACACAAATCTTCGAAATCTGAAGCCTAGTAACATTTCCAGACTTCACTTCCTTTCTTCCATAGTACTATAGGTCTGCTTAAAATCTTGGTTAGGTAAAGCACATATATCATCCTCACTTCCCATAGCTTTCTCTCTCTTCAAAATTGAGAAAAAATAAATAAAACAAGAACTAACAATTTGAGAATACTCACTGTAACTAGGCACCATTGTAGGTACTTTATGAAGTAAATAAGTTACTATTATAATTTCCACTTTATAGATGAATAAACTGAGGCAACAAAAAGTAAAGTAACTTGTACGTCATGTAACCAGTAAGTGGTGAAGCCAAGTACTGAAGTGTATAGTGAGTGAATCAGAATCTAATAATATCTCTATGTTCACATTCCAATAGTAATAACATTTTAGAGAATGGGAAATCTTGAAAAACTGCAATGTAATGTTTAATAAATCTTTTAAAAAATCTTTAATTCTGTGTCAGCATACGATTACTTTCTCAAAAGAAGAATATTTTCTCAATATTTTCTGGTGGCTTTCCAGAATCCATAAAAATACAACCCCATTTGCCTTTTCTCATAGTGAGACCTGTAAATATACCTTTTGTGCTGTCTACAATACATCTCATCACATGTTTTTACCTAGTGTCTCACAGTGTTACTAAAAGTCAAATATTTGTCACAGAGAACTGAGTGCGCTTCAAATATTTGTCACAGAGAGAACTGAGTGCAAGGAAATTGGTTACACAGGAGGTGGAGGAGCTGAGAAGCCCAAAAGAAAGCAGAGAGTAGCACGAGCCGGAAGCCACTGTGTATGTAAACAGGAAGAGGCATGTTTCTGAAGCCCAGGGCCTTGATTCTTATAGCAGAGGTTGAAACCATAGTAGGCTTATTGGGCAGGAGCCAAAACCATGATGGAGGAGATGTAGCTGCTGCTAGTGAAGGCCCCTGTGATGGGAGAGAAATACTCTGGCTTTTCCCATTCCTCTTTCTTCTCCAACCACTGTCTCCCATTGGTTAGTTACAGCCAGAAACCAGCTAATAGGTCTTCTCCCTAGACCTGGAGCAAGGCAGAAGAAGGGCAAGGACTGGTTTTCAGGGTTAATAGTCTCCATCCTTGCTCACCTAGTGAATATGTTGTTCTTAGGCCTTCATCAGGAGATCTCCCTGTTCCTCTTATAGACTCCCACAGAACCATGTAATTCACTTTTCATAACACCTCGGGTATTATTTTCTTACAAATTAATAATAGTTAATTTATGAACAATTACCAAGGGACAGACACTAAATGTTATACATATTCTCATTTAAACCTCCCAACAATTATAAAATCAAGTCTGTATTTTTTCTTAAAGTTTAAGTTCCATAAAGACAGGGTGCATGTCTATTTACCTTGTTCTGTATTATTAACCTAGCATTCCGGAAACTCATACTTTCTTATTGAATTATTAAAATTCCTAGAAATAAATTTGAAAAAAGGATTACTGGGTAAACTTTTGAAAACATTTTATATTAGCTAAAAGCATTTTCTTTTGTATTTAGATAAATCTATTCAAAGAATCACTGAATTTTATGTGTGTCGATCTGGAATATAGCTAGCTAGCTATCTCAGGTAAATTTGGAAAAGAAGCAAATAGCAAGTATACACTCAATAAAATAATGTATCAATTGAAAAAATCATCCCATATGTAGCATGTAGTCTAAAGTAGATAGAAAATATGAGAGAAATATTAAGAAACATGTGTGATTGCTTGTGCATACTTAATATACATATAATGGGATTTTGAAAAGGAGAGAATGAGTTAGAAGTAGTATTTGAAGAACTGACAGGTATTTTTCCAGAAGTAAATGAAAATACAAGCTTCAAATTGAAGGGACCTATAGGCTTTAGAAAAAAATAAGTAAAAATAAATTTACACTAAATAAATTGTAGAAGGAATGCAAAACATTAGATATGAAGATAAATTCTTGAAAGTTACCAGGGAGCCTACAGAGCATCAAAATCAGAATCATGGCCAGCTTATCCACAAAGATGGTTGCCAGAACTGAAATATCTTCTGTGTTGAGGAAAGTGAGCAAAAAATTAGCATTTTACATTCACTTGAGTTCTAGCACTCAAGATTGAAAGCAAAATAAAGGCACTTTAATTTGAAAATTAGGCATTCTTTTGTTTCACAGAATCTTTAAAGAGTGCATTATAAAAAGAAAGTTAAATCTGGTAGGAAAGTAGAATTCAAATGCCCACCCCATGGGCCTTATACACATCTCGTGCTGGCTAGCAAAGTGTGTGGATGACTTTTGGCTAACTTTCTGCCCATTTAAGTACAAACTCATTTCCCACTGAAGACAAAAAAGACCTGAAAATGTGTTACATATTTTTTGGCATTGATAGCAGGAATCTTTTGGTTTGTGCCTATAATACATTTCTAGTGGGGACATATATTCTAGGATTCTGTTTCCTACTATGACACTTTTTTTTTTCTTTCCAAGATTTTTCTCTAGATGTTGTAATCTTTAGACTGATGTAGGCCAGCTCTGATATGTGGTTGCTGGACCCAACTTTTGGCTGCCTCTAAAAGCAACTCCCATGATGCAGGGTTTTCAATCTGAATAGCCAGTGAAACCTCTTAAGAATAGAGATCCTTAAACCCTATTTCAGACATTAAAAAGGACTGTGTTGTTGTCAAATCATTTAATAGATGTATTAGTGCAGCCAGAATTGATAAGCACTACTATAGAGGTTCGGCTGCACTGGTTTTAAATTGACACAGATTTTTCAGAACCAAGGACTAGATATCATAGGGAGCAGGGAATGTGTACTGAATCTGTGGGAAGATTGCGTAGGAATGCTCGAAGACCAACATTCCTGTCTTTAATGATAGCGGCTTCCCTCTTTGTGACAGCATAGCACATGCAGCCAAGGAGTTTGCACCAAGCACTCCAGCTAGATTAGGAAGTGTTGACTTTCAAATTAGAAGTCAACATTTAACTTTGATTATGCATGAAACTACAAAGCCAAATATTGGTAAGTCCCTAATATCCCTTTTTATATTAGTGCTATTCTAAATGTTATATATGTACCACATACTATTATAACTGTTTGAAATATGAATTTACTTATTTACACTATTTTATTGCTTTATTCCAAAAAGATGAGGAAAAATGTAAACAATGGCTTAAGTAGAAATCTATGCAAAGACACTCATCAGACTCTCGTATCTATTTAAAATATCCCTTAGCAGATGAGAAAAAATAATAAAGTAAAATAAATACATGAGGCTCTAGCACTTTAATAGCAATTTTAAGTTATAGTTACAAAAATGAGTTTAAAAACATATGGCATGTATTAGCCATAGTTTCAGTTTCAAAAAAAGAGAGTAAGCTCTGAGCCTAATTATAAGTATGCTGTCCAGTTAGCCATTGTGTACATCTTTTTAATCATTCATGTAAATAACTTGACTTCCAAAATTCTATAACAAGCTATTAGTCCATTCTGAGGTGTAAGACTTAATACAACATGGCCTTTGACCTTGAGGAATTTGCAACCTGGAACAAGAAAAAATTCCAGTTCTATTTTATTTTAAAGGTTTACTAGAAAAATCAATTCAATACCAAGATTTATCATAGCTCCAAACCAAAACAGTTGGAACCTTTTATAGTATCATTTTTATAAAACCTCACCTTTGTATTTTCTCATAATATTATGAATGCATTGTAATATCTTTTTGTGGCTTCTCTGCCCTACAGGATACACTTATTAATTAAACATCAGGTTATTCATTACAAAAGCATTTTCTAAAAGAAGCAGTATTGTGTAGTCGCTAAAGTCACGTGCTCTGTTTCCAGAGATCAGTTCAAACCAAGGTTAACTGAGTGATCCTGAAGAATTACCCAGGCTCTCTGTGCCTCATTCTAAAAGTGAAGAATGATGAAAAATATAAAGAAAATGTTGAGAGTCAAACAAAAAGGGAAAAGAAAATTCATGTTATTAATGTAGGAGGTCAAGGATCTTAACTAATTGCAGTTCCATAAAGAACACACAAAATGAAGGAAACATTACAGAAAGACAAGGTAGTTTTCCAGAACTGAAGGCCTGAGCCTCTATGTGGTGAAGAGCCACCATATAAGTATTTTATGGTTACTGATGCTATAGTTAATGCAGTTTTAAATTTTTCAGAAATACAACTGATTATTTTATATTGAACTTGCATATTTAGAATTTGTCAGTCTTAATTAGTTCAGGTAGTTGTTTTATAGATTCCTTTGGGTTTTGTATAAAATCAATTGTGTTATCTGTGAATAAAAAAGATTTTACTTCTTTTCCAAATTTTGTGCCTTTTCTTACTGTACTACCATGGCTGAACCTTCTGATACAATGTCGAGTACAAGTTACAGCGATGAATATTCTTGCTTTGCTCCCTACCTTGAAGAATGCATTTGATTAATTAAGTCTAACATTAGCTGTAGATTTTTGTAGGTACTCTTATCAAATGGAGGAAATTTTTTTTCTATTCTAGACTTGGTAAGGGTTTTTATGACTAAAGCTTATTTAATTTTGTCAAATGCTTTTTTCTGCATTTATTGTGATGGTCATATGATTTTTCTCCTTCATCCTGTTAATATGGTGAATAAAATTGTTTGATTTTTCAGTGTTAAACCTCAGATAAGCCTAACTTGTTAATATGCATTTTTTTTAGTATATTGGTAGATTAAATTTGCTAACATTTTGTTAAAGATTTTTGTGTCTGTTCCTTAGCAAAAACTTGATACCAGGTTTTGGTATCAAGGATAGTTGGGAAGTGTTTCCTCTTCCAGTATTTTTTGAATGTGTATGCTTAATATTGGTAATATTTCTTCCTTTAATACTTGATAGAAGTGAAACCATATGGTTAAAAAAGCAAGACCCAATTTTATCTGTTCACAAGAGGTACACTGAAAATAAAAGGATGGAAAATAATCTATCATGCAAACTGGAAGCATATGAAAGCTAGTGAGGCTACAGTTTTATCAGAAAAATGTAAAATATAAGACAAAGACTTTAAAAAGAGAGACAGAGATGTCTGATAACAGTAAGCAGGATAATTCATCAGGAAGATGTAGCAGCCCTAAATGTGTATGCTCCAAGTAAGAGAGTCTAAATGTATGAAGCAAAAACTCACAGAAAAAAAGAGAGAAATAGAAAAATACGCAGCCATATTTTACAATACATCTCTCTTGGAAATTGAAAAAGGTTAGAGGAAATTAGTAAGAATACAGAAGATCTGAATATCACTCTCAATCACCTTGCTCTTGTTGATATTTACAGAACGCTATATCCGACAAATGCAGAACAATCTTTTCACATGTACATAGAATATATTCCAAGATAGACCATATATAGAACATTGAAACAATAAAATCCTTCAAAACTAAACATTTTTCTCAAACATTGCATTAGCTGCATCCCACAAATTTTGTTCCATTGTTATTTTTATTCAGTTTGAAATATTTTTAATTTGTTTGCGATTCCTTCTTCAATGCATGGGTTATTTTTAAATACGTTGTTTAATTTAGAACATTTAGGGATCTTCTATTTTTTAAAAAAATTCCTAATTATGCTGTTATCAGAGAATACAGTTCACAGGCCAGCAGAGGGGTTACTTGGTCTTCTTTTCAAATCAAATAAGGGAGTGGAGGATGCCTCAAAACAATTACAGAATTTTGGAATTTCTGTCAACTTCTTATAGTAATCTGACATTAATCCCTCAGCCTGATGAGTAAAGAGAGCAAAGAAGTTGAGAGTAATTTTAAACAGAGAGAGGGATTAGGGTAGTTTAGGTGCATCCATCACCTGACCTAGCAAGGAGCAAAACTTTCCTATGGTTAATAAGACATATTGCTCATCATTGGGAAAGAGGACTTGAACTGCAAAAGAATGTGGGACACATCATTAGGAAAACAGCTGAAGGAGGCTGGAGGAGAATGTGCTGCAGAGGAATTTCTGTTTTCGGAGAATAGAGTTGTTTTATTGGGCCCTCATGTGATATTGGCTGGCGGTTGGCCAGGTTCTGCAGATACACATTTGTACAAGCACTCTTTTTTTACTGACTGTGAGAGTTAATTTTATATGTTAACTTAACTGGGCTAAGGGATGCCCAGATAGCTGGTAAAACATTATTTCTCTGTGTGTCTGTGTGGGTCTTTCCTGAAAAGATTAGTATTTGAATCAGTAGACTAAGTAAAGAAGATCCAAGCTCAACAGTGTGAGCAGGCATCATTCCATCCATTTAGGACCAAGAACAAAAGACCGATGAAGATTGAATTCTTCCTCCATCTTCTTGAGCTGAGGCCCATTGTCTCCTGCCCTTGGATACAGAAGTCCCTGCTTCTTGGGGCTTCAGATGTCAGGAGTTACACCACTGGCTGCCCCAGTATTCCCATACCTTCAAGCCTTGGACTGAGAGTTATACCATCAGCTCCCCTGGTTCTCACTCAGAATGGATTACATCTCTGGCTTTCCTGGCTCTCCAGCCTGAAGATGTCATATCATGGGACTTCTCAGCCTCCATAATCACATGAGCCATTTTCCACAATAAATTCCCTCCAATCAATCATATAATCTATCTATCGATCTATCTATCTATCTATCTATCTATCTATCTACCTATCTATCTATGATC
The DNA here is from genome assembly GCF_003255815.1 of Theropithecus gelada. Classification (NCBI taxonomy): domain Eukaryota; kingdom Metazoa; phylum Chordata; class Mammalia; order Primates; family Cercopithecidae; genus Theropithecus; species Theropithecus gelada. The sequence goes on along the minus strand of NC_037668.1, from coordinate 97,506,329 downwards.
TATCTGTCATTAGTTCTGTTTCTCTAGGGAATACCAGCTGACTTCTGCAATGTTTGTAAAGTTTTCAGTCTATTTAAAATCTCTACTTAAACACATGATGTTTTCATGTTGTCAGCCATATGCATATCTTTTTAACTGGCATAATTTTATCAGGGAAAATCTGAAGTTGCACTGGCTATTTTGAGAAAACTTTGACATTATTGAGTGTGGTTGAGAGGCACTTGACAGCAAACAACAAGATAAAGAAAAGACGAGAAAGAAAGAGAAACTCCTCATGAACAGATTCTGTCTCGTCTGCCTAAAAAGTAAGTTATTATATTTACTATAGTAGATCTCCTAAATTTTGCTTGAAGGTAATTTCTTCTCATATTTCCTTTTTAATCTTCCTATCCTTATATTTTCCTTTTTTCTTGGGAAATATTACACATTAATTGATCACAACTTTTTGATATTTGAATACAATGATTTATTTGTGTTAGAACAATTTCAAGCAAGATTTGTTATATTTTGAGTAAGTTAGAGTGATTTAATTTAAAATGTAAAATGACTACATTTTTCTCTCTGATATGGTACCCATGTAAAAATAACATTAGCATATTTTTATTAAAAGAAAATTCAGTTTTAACATTTCATGATTTAAACTTTATAAAATTATCATAATAGCAATAGGCCTTATAAGCTCTTATTGCTTCCTCAAAGGCTTTCAAATTACAAAAATATAAAATTGCATTCAACCACATGAAGTAATATTAAGCATCAGTTAAACGGTTTAGTGTTATGAATTATTTTAATGCTACCATGTTATCAACTATGAAACTCTAATGGCTAACTTAAATTATAACTTCCAGATCTTTATTCAACTTAAAATTTTTTACTGTTATTAAAACGAGTTAACTAAGAAATGATATTTGACTACTTGAATAATTTTAAGAAAAAGATATAGGCATATGTCACCATACAGTTTTAAATTAACTTTTAAAACTTTTATATGTAGAATGGCTATCAAGCAATGCTATGTGCAAATGTCTTGATGATTATATGTCTTAAAATTTGTTAAGGTTCTAAAAAAAAGTGTGCTTATAGAAAATATAGCTACAAAATTATTAATTTTTCATCTTCTAGTTCTCTTTTGCCCAAAAAGTGAGTTAATTATTTTGGTTAAAGGTGATAATTACTATAACAAATTGAGATAATGCTAGCTATAATGCTTCCATAGGAATAAAAATATGCATACAAATTGTAAGTAGTTTGTAATTCTAATAAGCTGTAAAGTTTATTAATATGATAAATTTAGTAATACATACATGAATGTGCTGATTAATTTATTTCTTAAAGCTAATGTTTAGAGTTTTCATTTTACCCCTTATTTCTCTCTACTCATATATATTTGTATATGTCTAAATAAATAAACATAAGAGTATTAAGGATTAATTGAAAGATTTATAATAAAAAGAAAATAGAAGACAAAGTTAAAATATTGCCGATGTAAAAGGTCTGAGATACGTAATTTCAGCTTGTCTAGGTTTCTAGTGCTGATGGAGAGAATGAATAAATATATGAAATGTATGAGAAATATATGAGTGGAATAAATAAAGCTCAAAATTGTTTTGAGTACTGTTGTCCCAGAGTGAGCCAATTTATTCCTAATGTAAAAAGCTTATAAAATATTACTATAACTTATTACATGGAAAAAAGAAAGGAATAAATTCAGAATCTGGGGTGTTTTGTCATAAAATGTCCAAGTTTTCTATCCAGGCAAAATAATTTCCTTCTATCACCAAAAATATTTTATATGACCCTCTGAAATTTTTGCTTACTGAATCATTTTGACAGAGAATTTCATTATTTTTGAAAGAAAGGTAATTTCCTAACATTTTAATTATGTGTTTATGAAATATTGCCAATAATGACTTCGTAGATATTATGACTTATGTTAGTATTTTACTGCATTGACAACCTTTATTGATTTTTTCTTTTCCTAATTCAAGTAGCAACTCAAAATAATAAAACTTTTAATATTTAATTTAAACCTAAATTATCTTTGCTCTTCCATATTACAAGTGAAAAGACAATGGAACTATTTGTGATTCATTCCTCAAATTTTAATTAACTCAAAATTATAGGTACTTTATTTACCAAACATAGAATTTTTAAAGGATGACAAAAGAGAAATTCAGTCCTTCTATTAATTAAAGTAAATATAACAAAATATTTATATTAACATAAATTAAAATATCTATGTTTGATGATTGTGTATTTCTCAGAAACACCCTTGTGTTCTCTACAAAGAACAATGCATAATGAGTCTAAAAAGTGACTTTGTTTCTGAGTTATTAATTTATTATTCTTACTAATCAGGAACAATCACAGTGCTCACTATTATACAAATCAAAAAGTTTACACTGTTTATAACATGTTCTTCCTCCCAGGACAGTCATGGATTACAACCTTAAGAATTAATTGTGTGTTATATGTAAATAGAGGATTTCAATTTCTACCATTATAATGTTCTAGGAGATTTCATCTTGTGGAAAAGACATCAGAAAAAAAAATCTCCCTTAAGACAGTGAAAGGGATGTTATCTGGTACTGTTAAAATCTAGCAACAGTAAAATGCTAGAGTCTTTTTCCTCAGATCTGTATCCTGGAGACTTCAAGATGAAGACATTTAGGAATCCTCAGAAGTGGACAAACTTTGAAAGTATGATAAAGTGTTTGCCAAAGGCCCTCAGATCAAGTAGACAATTGCAAGAAGTAAATATCTTGCACCTAATGCCAACAGAACAAGAACGAGATATCTAGAGTCACAGATGGTCATGCTTCAAACTGCATGTTTTTATTGTCCTAGCCATTTTCTGACCTCTTTCTTGTTTTAAAGTTTTGGATTATTAACAGATATTTTTTAGCTGGTAATGATGATTCTTGAAAGTTTCTATCCTTAATATTGGTTTTGGCGTTTGTAGGCCTTGATATAATTCAAATACTGGCAGCAATTTAATTTCTTATGATTTAGCTAAAACATATAAGCAATCTAGCCATTGAGTTGGTACTCATTTTTATTTCAGTTCTATTCAGCTTCCTTTGACACCAGTTTATAAAAATAAATGACTTGGTTTCCTGGATATTTGAACTAACTACTAAAGCGTTAATTGAGGGCAAATAGCACAACAGGCCAGAAAGCCAGAAATCTAAAACCCTTTTAAATATGTAACCTAGAGGAATTGTCATACTGTTTTCCACAATGGCTGAACTAGTTTACAATCCCACCAACAGTGTAAAAGTGTTCCTATTTCTCCACATCCTCTCCAGCACCTGTTGTTTCCTGACTTTTTAATGATCGCTATTCTAACTGGTGTGAGATGGTATCTCATTGTGGTTTTGATTTGCATTTCTCTGATGGCCAATGATGACGAGCATTTTTTCATGTGTCTGTTGGCTGTATGAATGTCTTCTTTTGAGAAATGTCTGTTCATATCCTTTGCCTACTTTTTGATGGGGCTGTTTGTTTTTTTCTTGTAAATTTGATTGAGTTCTTTGTAGGTTCTGGATATTAGCCCTTTGTCAGATGAGTAGATTGCAAAAATTTTCTCCCATTCTGTAGGTTGCCTGTTCACTCTGATGGTAGTTTCTTTTGCTGTGCAGAAGCTCTTTCGTTTAATGAGATCCCATTTGTCAATTTTGGCTTTTGTTGCCATTGCTTTTAGTGTTTTAGACATGAAGTCCTTGCCCATGCCTATGTCCTGAATGGTATTACCTAGGTTTTCTTCTAGGGTTTTTATGGTATTAGGTCTAACATTTAAGTCTCTAATCTATCTTGAATTAATTTTCGTATAAGGAGTAAGGAAAGGATCCAGTTTCAGCTTTCTACTTATGGCTAGCCAATTTTCCCAGCACCATTTATTAAATAGGGTGCTGGGAATTTCTTGTTTTTCCCCCATTTCTTGTTTTTCTCATGTTTGTCAAAGATCAGATGGCTGTAGATGTGTGGTATTATTTCTGAGGACTCTGTTCTGTTCCATTGGTCTGTATCTCTGTTTTGGTACCAGTACCATGCTGTTTTGGTTACTGTAGCCTTGTAGCATAGTTTGAAGTCAGGTAGCATGATGCCTCCATCTTTGTTCTTTTGACTTAGAATTGTCTTGGCAATGCGGGCTCTTTTTTGGTTCCATATGAACTTTAAAGCAGTTTTTTCCAATTCTATGAAGAAACTCATTGGTAGCTTGATGGGGATGGCATTGAATCTGTAAATTACCTTGGGCAGTATGGCCATATGACCCAGCCATCCCATTATTGGGTATATACCCAAAGGATTATAAATCATGCTGCTATAAAGACACATGCACACGTATGTTCATTGCGGCACTATTCACAATAGCAAAGACTTGAAATCAACCCAAATGTCCATCAGTGACAGACTGGATTAAGAAAATGTGGCACATATACATCATGGAATACCATGCAGCCATAACAAAGGATGAGTTTGTGTCCTTTGTAGGGACATGGATGCAGCTGGAAACCATCATTCTCAGCAAACTATCGCAAGAACAGAAAACCAAACACTGCATGTTCTCACTCATAGGTGGGAACTGAGCAATGAGATCACTTGGCCTTGGGAGGGGGAGCATCACACACCGGGGCCTATTATGGGAGGGGGAGGGGAGAGGGATTGCATTGGGAGTTATACCTGATGTAAATGACGAGTTGATGAGTGCTGATGAGTTGATGGGTGCAGCACAGCAACAAGGCACAAGTATACATATGTAACAAACCTGCACGTTATGCACATGTACCCTAGAACTTAAAGTATAATAATAATAATAAAAAGAATAAATTATTTTAAAGAAACACTAAAAAAAAAAAAAAAAAAAAAGATGTACCTATACAGGAAGGCTCCTATCATCACAGAATCAATACTCAGAGTCCTTTCAAGGAGCTTGTTTGGGTAGTAAAATTTTCACAAAAGTAGAGTTTGCAGAGAAGCTAAAGAAGTACTGGTATATAATTTTGAGGCTGATGTTTCACTTTTACAGAAGCGATTACGAGACCATACCACCTAGGCTCATCTCTCATTTTTTGCTTTAGGGGTATCTGATGATCTTTGTACGAAAAGTTTCATCATCTAATGTATGATAATTCTTGATGAGTCATGGTAGAACATTAAAATACTCTTCAAAAACACCATTTGGCTATTGTGGCTGAGACAGATAGTTGGGTAGGCTTTAATAACTCTTACCAAATTTGGGACACAAAAGTCCATTGGTTACTACCTTTAATTTAGACAGGACCTGTTACTCAATAAACTAATGCCTGTCATTAAATTAGTCTTTGATATTATCCAGGATCCTGTTTGGACCATCAGTTTTCCTCCTTTGACAAAAAATAGAAAAATTAATTTTAGAAGGAGAAAACTGTGCCTCAGTTTGAGTTAAAAAACTTAGATACTAAAAGGAGTTTTAGATTAGATTAATTTTTTCAGCCCAAGCCTCTTTGTTCACACTTTGTTTCACTCTTTACACTGGAGGTGTGAAAATTGGGTAAATGACTACCTGCTATATAACACAGTACGGTGCAAAGAGTAGGAGGATAACAAGACAATATGCCATAGAACTCACCCAAGAGGTTCATAAGATTGGACAAGTGGTGATTCAAAACAGAGTTGCTTTAAATATAATAATAATCTTGAAGTGGAATATGTATTGTCTGAGGTGAAGAACATTGTACTTTCATTTGAACAGATCTCTATGGTTCCAAAAACAAAAATAATTTCATAAAGCAAAGAAATAGTAAGATTAGATAATTTATTTAATGTCCCCATATCTGGTTCTACAGATTCTTCATATTAGGTTTGAGTGCTCTTGGCTTAATTGTTATATTCTTGGTTCTTAACCTGGAAGCAGACTACAAACTCTAAGGAGAATAATCCCCTTTTGCATCCATTAGAGGAATCAAATTTTGATCTCCAGTGTTACGTGGTGCTCCATAGTCACTGTTCTGTCTCATTAAATGATGCAACAAATGATTTTCCAATGAAAAGAACAAGAATATATGCCATTTTCAGAAACTGGAATGACTACCATCAGAAATTCTACACTTGATCATGATGTATCAAACAGAAGTACAGATCTGAATTAGTCATTCCCAGACAACAATAGTCTGTATTCAGGCATAGGATTGGAAATGATCAAATGAATGATTAATATTAAGAACTAAAATGAATATAATTTTTGACATAGTGTTAAACACTACTGAGAACTGGATTACTTTCCTATATTTAATTAAGCAACATTGAGACAGTGCATACTTTCCCATCTTTATATTAAAATTTAAAACAAACGAAATAAACTTGGCTATTCTCTAGGAAATATTTGCTTCTGTAAGATAATTCTGTGAACTAATCCCAAATTTCTTTTCTTGACACTGACATATTGCTTATCAAGACACACTTCATTGTGCCCTCCAATCCCACCCTTTCTCTCTCCTTGCAAAATCAGCCTTAAAATCTCAGGCGAGTCTCTTAAACCCTAAAAATTTGTCTTCTTTCTATTCTGGACTAATACTAAGATTATCTCAAGGTGGTATTTTCTTTTACTGTACTAGGCTTAAGAAATTCAGCTTTGCTTCTTCAAGTCTCTGCTTATCTTTAAAAAACATTATTTGTCTTTTAGAAAAACAACAGTTGACATATTAAAATGATTCTGTGTAATTAAGTAAAATATGTTAGTTACAGGGTGATGGATTACATAAGGTAAAGCTATTTAACAGAATAGATATTTACAAATAGTCATGAAAGGTAAGAAAGGGAAAGAAAATTAATGTGTATTTGGTAACCACAAGAAATACTATTTGACTTTTAAATAAATTACCGCATTTAATTCTCAAAAAACCCTCTCAATTTTCCAAAATTTTAGGTAGAAATAGAACTGGTAAGATTAAATATCTTGCCTAAGCCTCCATGTTTAGTTGTGATAAGTGGGATGTGGGATGTGATAAGAGATCAGGTCTTCTAACTAGCAGTCTTGTATTGCTACTCTTCTGTCCAACTCTGCAATGCTCAAATATTTACTTGGAATTAACCCCAAGACTTAGAACAAAATTATTTTTAATATGAAGATGTAAAGACAATAATACTTTTTATGGAAAATATAAAAACAGTGTGAAACACTGATGTGAAACAGACTCAAAGAAGAATTACAAAACCACTTAAATTTATTTAGAGCTATTAAACTCATTTATTCAGTAGTTTAAGATATACCTCCTCAAAATGAAACAAATGCTACCCTAAATTCCCCCACTAAATCTAGATGGTTAGCTAATCCACCTTATATAAACTCTGTGTGTGTGTGCGTGTGTATGTGTGTGTGACAGACAGAGAGAGAGAGAGAGAGAGAGAAAGGTGAAGGCGAAGGCGAAGGAAGGGAAGAGAGAGTTTCCCCAACCAATAAGAAGTCAGTGTAACTTTTATACAAAGAACACGACAAGGACAATATGAGAGAATAAAATTAGAGTCTAATTTCATTCATAAACAAAGTTGAAATATCATGAATAAAATATTAGCAAACTAAATCCAGGCAGATATAAATATTTATATCTTTTATGATCAATATAAGTTTCCAAGTATTCCAGACTGCATGGTTGGTTTACCACTAGACTGTCCATTGTAATTCCTCCAATGAATACATTAAAGGATAAAAATAATACAACCACTTCAATATGTGCAGAAATATTTTAGATGAATTTCAACTCTGAGGTCTTTATTTGTCAGTAAATGAGGGATACCAAAATTTCTTTAACCTGAGAAATGTTAAAGAAGCAAATATCATGGTTAATGTAACGGTGAACATGAGAAACATTCCCTTTATAGCCAAAAACAAAATAAATGAATCCATTATCAACATTTGTATTTAACATTTTGCTGGAACTTCTGAACAGCCATAATAAAAAAAAATGATTACAAGATTACAGAAGGTGTTTAGATAACCATAGCCTTTAATCCTCCTACTTCCTAACCACAAAATTTCTCTCTCTCTCTCTCTCTCTCTCTCTCTCTGTGTGTGTGTGTGTGTGTGTGTGTGTGTCTGGATTTAAAATCCTCTGGATTTGTAGTGAGAGTAGAGCTCATTTTTTGAATTTATTGGTGAGGAGAATATATTCTAAAATGTAACTGGACTTTGAATTCTCATTTGCCTAAGAAAAATGCCTAACAGATGAAACTGTCATATACAAGTAACATAAAAAGTTCTCAATAGATTTGGAATTGAACAGAACTGAATAGAATCACATATGTGGTTGCATGACCTGAAAACACGAATCTGGCCATTCTTTTTTGAAGAAATATATAACTCTACACTTATCCTAGGTAGTATTGAGTTGATGCATAGTAGATTCTTTGAAACCAGGAAGTGGGTTTGGTATTCATTCATTTATTCAATCATTCAATGACTATGTCCTGAACAAACTTATTCAATTTGCTATTTTACCTACCAACTTAAAAAGATGAACACATCTCATTTATTAAGGGAACTTGTTTAATTCATTTACTAATATCTGCATGATTTAGGTAAAAATTGATATGTGTTTTGCTCATTTTCACTAATTTAATACCCGCTATTAGATGATTTTATATGATTCATGTCATTACTATTGACATACTTTTTTTAAAAAAAAACATCAGTAATGTGATGTGTAACTTATTTTAATATATCTTTAATTGCATTAGTTTCATAAGTACTGGAGTATATTGCTAGGTTGTTCAAGCACACTATCAACTTTTGGTTGTTTTCTGTGAGCAAACATTATCCTTTGTTCTAAATTGTTATTATTTTTAAAATCCAGACATTGTAAAAAGACTATATTGAAAATGTAGTCTGTAAAATGAGTTTCAACAGGAAAAATTCCAATTATTTTTATTACAAAAGCGTTTTAGATGGATAAACAATGAAAAAATCTTTTTTTTTTGTCAAAAACACAGTTTGCATTGTTTGATTATCTATACCATTTATTACCTCTAATTTTTGCTTTTTGACCTTATTTATTATCTATTTTAGATTCTCAAAATAACTGCATTAACCTTTTAAATTCAATGCACCAAAATTATTACTGCCATAAGTAGCTTTAATAGAACTCTTTTTAAATCTTTTGGTAGTTATGGATTAATCACATTGACTAAGCTTAAAGCACACACGAAATACACTATGGAATACTATGCAGCTATAAATAAGAATGAGATCATGTCCTTTGCAGGGACATGGATGGAGCTGGAGGACATTACCCTTAGCAAACGAATACAGGAACAGAAAACCAAACACTGCATGTTCTCATTTATAAATGGGAGCTAAATGATGAGAGCACAAGGACACATAGAGGGGAACACACGCTGGTGCCTTTTGGAGGGCGGAGGGCGGAGGAGGGAAGAGATCAGGAAAACAAGTTATGGGTATTAGCCTGATGAAATAATCTGTACTACAAACCCCCATAACACAAGTTTGTCTATGTAACAAACCTACACATGTACCCTTGAACTTAAAATAAAAAGTTTAAACAAGCAATTTTAAACACTTGTATATCAGACATTTTTCGCTTCTCACTTCTCAATTTTCCTCTTCAGTCAAATTTTCTTTTATGTGTGCTTCAGTCTGTGGCCCAGTCTGACTCTATCATTAGGACCACTGGCTTTCTGTAATCATCTTTTAAGTTTAAAAACCATCCCAGAAGTGAGATGCCAGTGGCTGCATTGTACCCTGTCCAAAGTACCCTAAGAAAGGTGGTCACAGGAATCGTGTACATACAACCAGAGCTCAAAGCTAAGAAAGCAAGGGTAATTTGGATTTCATAGACATAAAGGAACAGGAATCTAATGGAATTCATAGTTAGGTGGACAGAGTGAGCATCTGCTTATCCAGAAAACATAAAGGATACAAAGTTTCAATAGAATCATAAATCAGGTATGAATAGCATTATTCTTCCAGAACCAAGAGGTAGTTTTAGGACTCAAAGCATAGACGAAAACTGTCACAGAACAGCTGGGCCACATGGGAAAACAGATTTTTAAAGAAATCTATTTGCAACATTTTCAAATGATTATCTCAAAGATCTTGCAGACCACATGAATATATAATGAATTATCTAAAGTTTTCAAAATTAACATAAAATTAGATGACAATATAGCTTGTAGCTATAGCAAGCTCTAGAGCCAGACTACTTAGGAACACTTCATGGCTCTTTCACTCTTTACCCTTGTGACCTTAACACATCACTTATAATCTTTTTGTGTCTCAGTTTCCGTATCTGTAAAATGAGTATATTCATACTCTCTATCTAGTTGGACTATTATAAAAATTAAATGTACTAGTAGATAAAAATTAGAGTAGTACATGACAGATTGTAAGTACTTCCAAAATGTTAATTTTTATTAAATATTAGCTTTAACGTCACTAAGTATAAGTGAGTTAAATTCTCCTAACAGACTGGAAAGACTCAGACTGGATCAAAAAGCAAAGTACAACTACAAGCTATTTATAAGGGTCACACTCAAAACAAAATGACACGAAAGATTAAATGTAAAGTTTAGACAAAAATATATCATCAAACAAGAACAAAAAGAGAAATCAAACATTAAGATAATACTATTAAAAATTATTTTCCCTTGCCAGGGTGAGGGGTCCCCAGCCCCATGATGGGCCCTAGATTAAAAAATAAATAAGTAAAACAGTAAAAAGAGTTTTTATAAAATATAACATTTTAAAAGTATGTTTGACCAGGCACGGTGGCTCACGCCTGTAATCCAAGCACTTTGGGAGGCGGAGGCAGGCAAATCACTTGAGGTCAGGAATTCATGATCAGCCTGGCCAACATGGTGAAATACTATCTCTATTAAAAATAGAAAAATTAGCTGGATATGGTGGCACATGCCTGTTATACCACCAACTTGGGAGGCTGAGGCTGGAGAATTGATTGAACCTGGGAAGCAGAGGTTGCAGAGAGTTGAGATCTACCACTGCACTCCAGCCTGGGCGACAGAGGGAGATTTTGTCTCAAAAATTAAATAAATAAATAAATAAATAAATAAATAAATAAATAACAAAAAGCACATTTTAAAGCAAATCACCTTAAATTGGACAGATATGGTAATATAATTTTGATAAAAAGATAAAGCTATTCCATAATCATTAATCTTTAACAATAACAGGACATTAACATATAATCTGCATAAGTGTTGGAATCAAGCAAATTAAAATTAAAAGGACAGTAATTGTAGATTTAACTCATTTTTTAAGAAAGCATTTTACAGAACTGTAAACAAAAAATATATAAGGAATGGCATCTGGATACTATATGATTGTTGATTTAATAGTTCCAGGTCAAACTTGTTACCTTATGGAAACTTTATAAAGTAATCATGGAAGATTTAAAAATATTAATCAGATATTATCCCACAAAAAAAGGCTTAACAAGTTTTCAATAGTACAATTGTAAATAATATATTTCTGTGATCTCATTGCATTAAAATTACAAAGTATTAATACAAAGCAAAAAGGAAAGAAAAAACTTTCAATTATTTGGAAATTATAGAAATGCTCTACTTAACTCTTGGTCCAAAGAGAAAATTAAAACTATTTAATTTTTAATCAATTTTAATTATAAAATTAGAAACGATTTAGCAAAATGGTAGTCATAAAATTACATATTTTTTCATTAATCCCATATATAGTCATTATTCTAGTCACTGAAACTCCAATAATGAACAAGATGAATTCTGTACTTGCTTGGATGGCACTTAGTGTCTGCTTGGGGAAAAGTGAGAGGCATTTACTCATTAACTCAACCTCTCACTCACTCAATAAACCCAAGTCATCAAATAACCACAGTGGGGCAAACACTATGAGAAGAGAACAAAATATGATGATAACAGAACAGTGATTTGGAGTACTAAAAGACGTTAAAGGGAAAAATTAATGTAAAATGGCTTCTTGAAAAATAAAATCAGTAAAGTGGGCTTTATCTCTCCAATTACATAAAATGATTAATCAAAATTACATACAATTTAGAAGGAATGATAGAGACCATTTAAAATGCTATAAGGGAATACTTGACACTCAGCTAACTGTAAATTTAATAAATATTTATAAACCATATATCACAGTGTGGGTATTGTGCTAGGTGCTGAGGACAAAACTGTGTCCTATTCTCACATAGCTCAGAGTCTAGTGTGGAAGCTACAATACGAAGTATCTGGGGAAGTACGATATAACGTGATCATGGATGGAGGGAAACAATGGGTGCTGTGGGCACACCTGAGTGGCCACTTGCCACAGGAAGAAATGCATGGGGTCCTAGCCAGAGGGAACAGCTTGCACAAAGTCTCTAAGGTTACAGAGAATACATTTTATTAGATAACCTAAAGGTTCAGACTGGCTGATGCAGAGAGAAGAAAAATATTTAAAAATTTAAAAAGAGGCTGTATTGGAAAAGGAGGAAAGACTTTCAATCAGAAAGTCTTGTAAGACATGATAAAGGTTTTGTATTTAAACCTTAAGTCAACAAGGGAGGCTTTGGAGTGATATGAATAGGAAACAGACATGACCAGATTTGAGATTAAGATGTATACTCTGGCAAGAGAGTTGAAAACAGACTGTGAACACACTGAGCAGGATGATTATGAGTTTGAGTTTATCAAGCCAGCTAGAGTGTAGTAAGATCCAAAGGTAGAGATTGGACTTTTAGGGGAAGAGGTGGAAGAAGCCTAAACACTTCACTATTATTTAATTGAACAGAGCTCTGCGTGGAGGGTTATCTCACACCAGCGCACCTTTGATAACAAAATGGCATTTTCTCTTTATTTTTTGGCAACTCTTGCCAGAAAAGCTCTCACGGGGCTTTATGGAGAGGGGAAAGAAAAGACTGTCAGGAGAGGACCTTGGCCTTCCTGGAGCCCTGGCCATAATGATGTCAAACAGAACTGGAACATCACCCTTATTCACAATCATCAAGATTACATCAAACCTTGAGATAAACCTTGTAGCTATAAGTCAGAGTTTTGAAAAATGAGGAGTGATGTGGCTCTATGGCAAAACTCTAAAGAATATCAACAATGAGATGATTTGACTTCAAGGTGTGTAAAGACTGAAGAGTAATCAGAAAGCAAGGACCAAAATAGAAAGCAAGGACCAAAATGAATAGGATATGGTATCATATAAAACAGCAGAAAAAAAATTTCATAGAAAATGTGCTTACTGTGGTCACTTGCAGCCTTGGTAAGGGCAAGTTAAGTCAAGCAATGAAGACAGAAATCCATATTGCAATGAATTAAGGTATAATAGGGTTTCAAAAAGTACAGACATAAAGAAAAGATATTTAAGGTGATAGATATTCCAGTTACCCTGATTTGATTTGTACACATTATACAGATGTATAAAATTATCACAGGTACTCCGAAAATATGTACCTCTATTAGGATTCAATAAAAAAAAAATGAAAAAAAGAAGTGCAGGCAGTCAATATACACAATTTCCTCAAAAGGAAAGATTTTTAAAACATATAACCCAAAAGCCAGAAAGAAAAAGTTACAGATCTGGCTATATAAGCAATTTTTACAAAATTGCTTATATATCATGCATTTTGCCAATATTTTCTCCCAGTTTGTTTGTCTAATTCTCTTGACAGTTTCTTTCACACAGCAGAAATTTCAAATTTATTTGGTATATCAAGCAATTAAAAAAAGAAAAAAATTATAATATTTACTCATAAATGGCCCCAGGAAATATAAAAATAAAAGAGTAAAAGATAGAAAATAGGCAACTAATAGAAAAAGAAATAGCCAATGAATATTTGGAAAGGTGTCCAATATTATTAATCAATCAAAAATTAAAACTATGAAGTAATATGATTAATCAAAAGTATGTGAAATTAAAAATGATTGACAGAAAATTTCAGATTTTAGATTAAAATATTTAGATTTTAGATTAAATAATATTTGTTACTAATAACAAAATAAAGGTATCAAATACAGGTAAATTGAACTGTAGATGGGTTGGCAATCATTACAGACATTTTATAAGGCAATTTGGCAGTATCATGCCTTTAAACACTTAACTCTCAACCTATTAATAGCAATTCTGTAAATCTACCCGATAGAAATATGTGCTACTTTTACTATTGTTTGAAATAGCACAATATTGAAAACTGTCCATCAGTAGGGAAGTGGGCAACTCTTTTAAGAATGTTTGCAGTGGATAGGAGAGGAATAGATTATATATACAGAAGACATACAAAGTTGTTTGCTATTAATAGAAAATTCTTGTAGAAGTTAAAATGAGGAAGGAACAAGTAAATAGAGAGATGTTGAAGATACAGAAAATACAGATAAATGCATGGATGGAGGCAGAATACAATGTAATCTAATACACAGGCAGAGAAGTCACCATTATAGGAAGCAGGATGCTGGAGGGAAAAAAAGAGGATAGGTACACATGCCAAGATGATTACATATTTGGTGACAAGAAATTGATAAATTTAACATGTGATGATGTCTACATTCTGTAATTTAAGAAGAAAACTAGCTCAGCTGTTGAGAATTGAAAGCATTGTAGTGAAGTTAGATTTTGGGGAAGTGACAAAGATAAGAAATAGTTACTGAATAAAATGGGAACAAGAGATTAATAGTAAAATAAAGAAATATTAAATTTAATAGCATCAATCTATGCATTATTTACTTTCCTCTACAGTTAACATAGGCAGAGAGAGACAGAAAGAACATGACAGTAATTAAGAATAACAAAGAGAAAGTAATTGAGAATATATTGGAGATACATTGGATAAAGTGACATACTAAAGAGCCAAACTATGTCAACATAGAGATGAAATAAGGCGAATCTAGAGAGAGAAAGTGTAGAGTCACCCTGGGACTAGAATCTCTGTGTGTTTGAATAATAGGTTATAGACCAAGTGACTGAGCTTGGAGACGTGCAGGTTGCAGAGTGGGATTGCTTAAGCGTAAGGTTACAAAGACTTGGTATTTCCAGCTGATAACATGGTTCAAGGTAGGCACAACATACTCCTTGATGGAAATACTGTCTAAATACTATAAAGAGTTTAATACTTCTTAATTTATGTATTCTTATTTGTAGTTTCAAACAAAATCTCTATTCAACTAAAAAAGTTGCCAAAGTGGTATCTGTTCAAATCCTTTCCTTATTTTTTAATCAGATAATTCATTTTCTTATTGTTGAATTTTAGGAGCTGTATATTTTGGATAAGAGTCTTTTATCAGTTATGTTTTTTGCCAACATTTTCTCCCAGTTTGTTGCCTAATTCTCTTGACAGTTTCTCTCACAGAACAGAAATTTCAAATTTTAATGAAATCTTGCTTATCAATTATTTCTCTCATTGATCATGCCTTTGGTGTTATAGCTAAAAAATGCATTTCCAAACCCAAGGTCATCTAGATTTTCTCCTATGTAACCTTTTAGAAGTCTTATGGTTTTAAGTTTTATCTTTAGGTCTATAATCCATTTGTGTGTGTGTGTGTGTGTGTGTGAAGGGTGTAAGGTCTGTATCTAGATTCCTTTTCTTGCCCATAGATATCCAGTTGTTCTAGCACCATTTGTTGAAGAGACTGTCTTTTCTCCATTGTACTGTTCGTGATTCATTGTCAAATATCAATTGACTATATTCTGAGTTAATTTCTGAGCTCTCTATTCTTTGCCAATACCACATTGTCTTGATTACTATAGCTTTATAGTAGTTGGAGTTCAGTACTTTGATCATCTGGACTTTGTCCTTTTCCTTCAATATTGTATTAGCTATTCGGTGTGTTTGTCTGTTCACATAAACTTCAAAATCACTTTGTTGATATCCACAAAACAACGTGACGGTAGTTTGATTGGGGTTACATAGAATCTATAGATCAGGTTGGGAAAAACTGAGATCTTGACAATATTGAATCTTCCTATCTATAAATGTTAAATAGCTCTGAGTTTACTTAGTTATTAGATTTCTTTTATCACAGTTTTGTAGTTTTCCTAATATTGATCTTGTACATATTTTGCTAGACTTATACCTAAGTATTCCATTGGCGGAATGCAAATGTATATGGTATTGTGTTTTAATTTCGTATTTCACTTGTTCATTGCTGTATATAAAAAAGCAACTGACTTTTGTGTGTTGACCTTCTATCCTACGACTTTGGTGTAATCACTTATTCCAAAAGTATTTTTTTACTCATTCTGATTTTTCATAGAAATGAGTGTGTTATCTGCAAACAGACAATTTTCTTTCTTTCTTTCCAATACATATACCTTTTATTTCCTTCTTTTCTCTCATAGCATTAGCTAGGACTTCAGTACAATGCTGAAAATGAGTATTGAGAGAGACATTTTTGCCTCATTTTGGGAAAGCTTCAGTTCCTCCCCATTAAATATAGTATTAAGGAAACAATTTTGGGAAGACAATGCCTAGTGAAAGGAGGTATATACCAAATATGTTAACTATAATGTAAAGCTAACAAAAGTAAACTGCGGTATTTGTAAAAAAAAATAGAAAATGAGCCAAAATATAAAGCTGGAAACATAATACAACCTGAAAATAAGTAAGCACATATAAAATCAAAATTTAAAATCACTAACGAAAAGAAAAAAATAAAACTAATTATGTTGGAATAATTCGTTAAGCTTTTAGAGCAAAAGGAGTTAGATCTTTATCTTACATTATATACCAAATTATATTCCAATTCAACTGAAGACTTAAATAAAAAACAAATTGAAATCAAAACATATACAACAAAAATTAAGAGAATAATATACTCACAAATAGCTATTCTCCGAGTGGGAAGACTTTTCTAATGATAAAATTTTCAAATAAAGTACTGTAAGAAATGTCTACACTAAAGTGTAACTTCTAGAGGAAAAAAATCATAAGTAATATTTAAAAATATGCTTTCATTAATGGTAATGAAAGTAATTCAGACCAACCATTCCAACTGAAAATGGATTTAAAAATCTGGACAGTTTTTTGTTTTTTTTTTAAATTCTAAGTAAATGCATCACAGAACTAACAAGGCAGTAAAGAAATACAGGGTCAATATCCAGGACAATAAATACCCAAAAATCTAAGTCTAGCCTTTTCCTCAGGGGCATCTGCCAATTCTCAAAACATACCACAGAATCTGACAGTCTTTGGGGGCCAAAATAAGATCAAGGTCCTCAAGCAAGATGTTCCTGAGGGTTACACCTTAGAAATAAGAATGAATCAGATATTAATGGGTCCCAAGATGGACTGAAATCCATCTCAGAACAATCTCAGATGTTACATAACTAATAATGGAGCCTCATATAAGTTAAGTAAAAGCTGACAGAATTAAAAGCAAAAATAGATCATTTACAATTATAGTGAGAAATTTTCATTGAACAAGCAATAACAAAATTAGTAGTAATAATACAGGACATTTGAACAGTATTATTTTAAAAAATTATCTTATTTACATCTATAGAACACCAGACCAATGGCAAAATGCACATTGTATTCAAATACGCATGGAACACATGAGTTTCTTCAAATTTCAAATCTTTGGGATTTAGCAAGAAATAACTGGCATAAAGGTAACTAGAAAATTCCAGATGTTTAGAAATTCAGAAACAAAGTATTCTAAATGCCCCTGGATCAAAGAATAACTCAAAATACAAATTAAAAAATATTTTTGAAACAACAATAATGGAAATGCTACATGCTACATTTGTGAGAAGTTTGTAGCTATATTTGTTATAGCTAAAATCTGTTTATAGCCAAACTTGTGAGGTGTTTATAGCTATAAATGAATATATTAATTAAAAATAACGTCTGGATATAAGTAATCAAGCATTTATTTACAATTCTTGAGTTAAGAATAATAGTAAATTAAACATCCAAAAATATGGGAAGGTGGGAAATAGTAAAGTTAATAGAATAAATTAACAAAAATCAAGAAAACATAGAGTGCAGATAATTAATAATGCCCAAAAATGGTTCTTTGGAAAGACTGACAAAATTGATAAAGCTCCTTAGACTGATTCAGAAATAAAAGATAGTGGAGGTATAAAAATCAGGAATTAAAATGAGGCCATCACTATAGGTTCCACAATATAAAAAATTGTTAAAGAATATTATAACTAAGTTTATGCTCACATATTTGAAATTAAGTTAAAAGACAAATTCCAAGTAAAATACAGCTTAATAAAATTGACATAAGATGATACTCCTCTTAACTATTAAAGATATTTAATTTGTAATTAAAATTTCCCCACAAAGAAAACTTGCTCAGATGGCTTTAGAAATGAATTTTGCTAATCATTTAACAAAAAAAAATTCCAGCCTTACACAAATTTTCTCAATAAAAATCACAATTTTTTGAGGGCCTTGACAAATTATTTCTAAAATGTATATGAAAATGGGGATGGTATAGCCCAGTTTTATGACAGTATTGAAGAACAAGCAAAGGGAATATTCTCACAAATAGTATAAATTAATATAAGGCTACAGTAATAAACATATGTGGCAATGGCTTAAGGATTGAGAAACAGATCGATGAAAAAGAAGAGTCCAGGAGGTGACTAGGCATATGTGGACCTTTGATTAGTAACAAAGATGACACTGCTAAACATTCAGAAAAGGATGAGCTTTTCAGTAAACACAGCTAGGTGAATTGGGTAGTCATATTGGACAAAATGAAATAAAACTTGACATCCATATCACACCACATTCAAAAGTAAAATCTAGATGAGTGTAGATTAAAATGTAAAAATCAAAGAACTTTTAGAATTTTATGCAGGAAAATATTTTCATGACTTTGGGCATCTAAATATTTCTTAAGCAGGATACAAAAAGCATACCCCACCCACAAAATATTAATAAATTTGATATTTAAAAAATTTAACCTTACTGCTTGTTGAATGATAAGTAGAAAAATCAAACTATAGAGTGGGAGAAGATATTTACAAATAATATAGAATACTTCTATGGAATAAAGGATTTCTATTAATAAAAAAGAACAAAATGAATTGTGATATATATATTTACATATTTAACAGGAACTTCATAAGTACACATACACAAATGGATAATAAACATATAAAAAGGTGCTCAATATCATTAGTTATCAGGAAGATGTTAATTGGAAACAACAATGAGATTCTACTACATGTCCACCAGAATGTCTACAATTAAAGATGACTAATCACACTACGCATTAGAGCTGATATATAATAGCAGAAACTCTTCTGGAGGGACTGTAAACAGTACAATAAATTTGGGAAACAATTTGGCATCATCTACTGGAGTTGAGTATATATTTCTCATTACACAGCCATTCTACCCCTACGTATATATAGCCAAGAGAAATGTGTGCACATGTACACGAAATGAAGGTTCACTGAACCATTATTCATAGTAGCCCCAAATGAGAAATATGCAATGTTCATCAATCATTACAAAAACAGAGAAACAAGCAAATAGAGGTGAATATCACCAAACAATGGAAACTATACATAAATGAACATGGATAAACTGAATTTCATACATATAATATTGACTGAAAGAAGGAAGACATAGAAAAGTATGTCTTGGCCAGGTGCGGTGGCTCATGCCTCGCCTGTAATCCCAGCACGTTGGCAGGCCAAAGCGAGTGGATCACCTGAGGTCGGGAGTTTAAGACTAGCCTGACCAATGTGGAGAAACCCTGTCTCTACTAAAAATACAAAATTAGCCGGGTGTGCTGATGCATGCCTGTAATCCCAACTACTCAGGAGGCTGAGGCAGGAGAATCGCTTGAACCCAGGAGGCAGAGGTTGTGGTGAGCCAAGATCATGCCATTGCACTCTATCCTGGGCAAAAGAGCTAACCTCTGTCTCAAAAACAAAAACAAAAACAAACAAACAAAAAAAACTATGTCTTTCTCCAAGTTGCCTAAAAGTATGCAAAATCAACTATGTTCCTAGAAGTTAAGTTGGTAATTTCCTTAGGTTTATGTGACCTGTTTTCTTTCTTTCTTTCTTTTTTTTTCCCTTGTAGCAGAGCTATGTATCTTTGGAATTCAGATTAAAATGTAATTTTTCTCTCAGTTGACTGAGATTTCTCTGAGTCAATAGATAATCACTCCATTTCCAAGTCATGGAGGACTACAGAAGTTATCTTGTGTCTTGAAGTACCATTTAAAACTCTATAACCCCAAAGGTATTGATTTAAGTCAATTCAATTTTAATTTAATTGTTCTTCACAAGGTTTCCTAAGATCATGTTGCTGTGGTTGAAGTTGGAGTTTCCCTGAAGGAATGTCAATTTTCACTGTCAGTTATACAGGGAATAATTTTATTTTCAGCTAGGATCAGAACTTAGGATATGGGTAAAAAGCTTTTTCTCTCTCTTCTCAAAGATCCAAGTGGCAGAAAACCTGAACTCTGATTTACAGGGATACTCTGAACATCTCCAGCAGTAGACAACTTGGTTTTTGTCCAGAGGAAACAGACAATGAAGTAGGAGCTACTCAGACACAGTCTTAAGAAGGACCTGAGCCCATCATCTCTTAGGAGCAGCCACCTCAAATAGATGGGTAAGCTTCTTATCCTTGCCTATATTTAGTAACTTGAGTTTTCACTTGCCAAATTGAATAATAGCATGGTTTCTGATACATTATAGAGAATTATTCAGAAGATCTCTCCTATCCCTGGAAAAGCAACACATATGATTAGAGCACTGCTATTTCTCCTGAGACCTTGAGCCTCGTAAAAATTCCTTATTGTTCTAACCACCACCACCACCCTCAAGGTGAGTTTCTATACAGTTCTCCAGAATCTCTTAATACTCAGCATTACCTCAGGTCTTGTGTTTTTGCAAGAGCCAGTACTTCCTAAGAGTTCCACATCTTTGTATGTCAATATACAAAGTCTATGATGTCTTCTTCCAGCTTTAGAATAATCTTGGATTGTCCTGAAGTCCATATCAGAGATGGTAGGGCCAAAATAATAAATTATCTTCAGGCTCTTAGAAAAGAGACAATTTTCATCTATTCATGAACTTTCTGAATAGATTAGCATGTAGGAAATGGTCTGAACTAATAATTTAAAAGCCATATGTAGACAAAGTCATTTGTAGAATAATTAGAATGAAAGTGTAAGCCACACATGAACAACAACGTTTCTGTTCCAAAACTAGTGTCAAGAGAATTATAATTTGGAAATCCATTTACTTTATTTATTAAAACTCAGAATTCTTCACCTATTAGTGGTTATAAACTGAGAAGGGGAGAAATTATATTCACCTATAGTCACACAGAATTAACAGCTGTTATGTATAAAGCATTGTTAAGACAGAAGATGAGTAGCTAGTATTTCTTTGTTCAAGGAAGTTACTAGTCTAATTTCAGGATAAACCAAATATGCAAATAGAGATAAGATAAAACATAACATAAGAGTCTCTAAAAAAGATACAAATAGAAAACTTGAAGTTCAGAGAAGGAAAATATTATAGATAATAATCTGGTAAAGCTTTGGGAAAGGTCATGGTTCAGAGGGACATTGAAGAATCAAAAGCACAAATAGAATGAAGAAGACATTACTGATGAAAGGAAAGGGCTGAGAGAATGCAATACAAGTCAGAAAAGGAGTGGTCCAGTCCAGTAAGGGATTAGAGAAAGTACATGGCAAGAAGGAAAGAAAGGCCAAGGCATAGGAAGAAGTTTTTGAATATAATTCCAGTTGCTACTAGACTAGCTAGAAAGTCTGGTATGGGCCTACATTCACAAATAAACATAATAGAACCTGACAAGGCAATTTGCAAGCTAACACTCTGAGAGTAGAAAAATAAAGACCTTATTCTAGTAAAGAGATTGCATGTGATTACTAAACAACTATGATATTTCAACCAGGAAATTTTCTAGGGAGAGAATATCTCCAGTATGCATCTGAGTCAAGAACATGATGTAAATTCAGTTCTAAAGATTAGCTAATGTTTTAAGATCCAATCTGAATTAGAGAATATATAAGAACTAATAGAATCTGACAGAAGATCAAATGGTCAGACTCTGATGTGGAACAGTCAATTTTTCTATAAAGAAATATAAGAGGCCGGGCACAGTGGCTCATGCCTGTTACCCAGCACTTTGAGAGGTCAAGGCGGGCGGATCACCTGAGGTCAGGAGTTCGAGACCAGCCTGACCAACATGAAGAAACCCTGTCTCTACCAAAAATACAAAAAGTTAACTGGGCGTGGTGGTGCATGATTGTAATCCCAGCTACTTGGGAGCCTGAGACAGAGAATCACTTGAACCTGGGGGCGGAGGTTGCAGTGAGACGAGATTGTACCATTGCACTCCAGCCTGGGCAACAAGAGTGAAAATCCATCTCAAAAAAAAATTAATTAATTAAAAAAAAAAAGAAAATAAGAAATATAAGAAAGTAGAAAGAACATAGGAGAAAAGGCAGTGAGATAAACTTAGATTTGAATTCTAATTCCAGGGGATTTTGGGTAAGCTACCTCAGTCTTTTACCTAGATTTCTGTGAAACAGGGATAACAAAACTACCTCATAAGATATTTGTGAGTATGACTTTAAATAATACAAATAAAGCATCTTGTCCAGGCCAACTCATGTTTAGGGTTCAACAAAGTGCATTTACATAAAAGGAGGACACATTTTACAAGACAGGCAAATATCCAGTAGAAATGAATAGTAGAAGATGAGAACAATATCCTATGAAAGGAGGAATATTGTTAAGAACTTTCCAATTATAGTCATATGAAAAGTATAGTCATTACAAGCTTTCAGTGCCATGTCAGAGATGGTCAGTGCCCACTAGTATTCTTCTCTTATTTCTGGACACACAGCTAGATATTGTCCAGCTCCCTTGCAGCACGATGTATCTGCCTGACTGAAGTTTAGTTAATGCAAATAAATGAGAGTGATATGTGTCAATCTGGGGCCAAACTATTAAAACCTGCACTTGTAATACTTACTCTTCTTCCCCGTTACCAGTTGAAAGGGCATGATTCTAGAGCAGTGGTTTTCAAACTTTTTGGTCTTTGAATTTTTATATACGTTTAAAAATTAATTATTGATCATCCAAGGAGCCCAAGGAGCTTTTTTTGTTTTAAACAATGTGGATTATATCTAATATATTTACTGTATTAGAGTGTAAAAGTAAAAAAACATGTAAATAGTTATTTATTAATCCATTTAAAGTCATTGCATGTTAATTAAAAAAAAACATAGTTTAATCAAAGTGGTTATGGTTTCTAAAAGAAAAACAAATAGTGAGAAGAATGTTGCCAATTTCTTTAATGTTGGCTTCATATAAGATAGCTGGCTTATCATATCTACTTCTGTATATGAAGAATCCAGGTTCACACAGATAAATCATCGGGAAAGGAAGGAGTATCTTCAGAATATTTTGGATATTCTTCTTTGATATGACACAAAATTTCATTGTTTCTTGAAGTCTCTTTGCAAGATACGATCTGCAGTCAAAGCAGTGAACATTTACATTCTGTTATATTAAAATCCATGACTCTATCTTTCATTTTTAACAGATTGTTTACCAATACATAGGTTTGCAATTTCATGCATTGGTTGTTTGGAAACTACTGGTTCACTGAGTTATACATATTCTCTAAATGTTGACACATTTCATTATGCAATATTAATCTCACCACCAATCTTACCAGAGAAGCTTTTAAATATTGAGAAGTTTTCAAGTTTCTGATGGCAGATAAAAGTTTTCCAAAATTCCAATTTTCACTTGAACTTATTTGCCACAAATACCTTCTGTTTGTTGTCCTTTAAACAATTAGCTCACTCTGTTAATTTTTTGGGGAAATTAATGCCAAATACCCAAGTCCGAGCTGCCTTTTCTTTCAAGCAAAAATAGTATTTCTGAAGGGAAAAAAGACAAATTCAGCTTGAAATTCAAACTTTTCAAGAGCTTTTCCATGAGACAACCATTGTGCTTTTGTGTGCGGCAGTTCTTTGTATGTAGACACCATTTCTTTATGCAGAATATGAAAAAGATTTGAACTCAAAAATTAAGATCTATTAAAATTAGTAATTATTCCTCCTTATCAAGGACATTCTTAGTAGAAACCGGTGGTGTTTTGACTGTAAGTAAGCTGCAGTGAAGAATAGAAGTACTAGTATTACAGTTTGATGCCACTGCTTTTATTTGTGTTAAGATAATGGTAGTTTTATTCACCATTGATTTTTTTATTATCAGTGCCAATGTCAACATACTGAAAAAGACACATAATGTTCAAATATTATTAAGAAAATAGTTTTGATCTTGCAGAGCACTCCATTTCAGGTCCACGGACCAGAGTTTGAGAACTGCTGATCAGGAGAAAGTGGAATCACAGATGAATGGGACATACATTTTGATGGATTGGAGCGAAGCTCACACATATGCTGACCCCTCCACCAAACACAGATCTACACTGGACTGAGACATGATTCAGAAATAAGCATTTATTGTCTAAGCCACTCACTGTCAAGGTTGTTTATTGCAGCAGTAAACCCTTCTAAATTTGATAGTTTGAAGTTGGATGCAACTATGACACAAAATTAAAATACTGGGCATTAAGCTAATACTAAGTGTTTGGAAAACAGGTGGCAAGGAGACAGAAACTATGAGGCTAGAAAGCCTTAGTCTGCCTTTTCCAATATTTGGTAAAACTATTACTAGTGATAACTTGGAAAGCAGGCACCAGCTTACAAGATCATATAGCTTTAGGCAAAGTGATGAGAAAATATCAACATGATCATGTGTGTTGAATGGTATTGCTGTTTTAAGTAGAATATTACTAGAAAGAGTTGAGCTCAAAACAAGAATTGGCAGGTTTCATTAGCAGAAATAATAGGGAAGAAGAAGTTCATAAATCTGAAGCCTTGAAGGAATTTTAAAACCAACTGCTTATAGGCTCCTTGCAATAAAAAATAAGACCAAAAACAATTGTCGCTGAGTCTAAGTCGACTAAGACAGCTTTCATAGCAAAGATGGAACAAAGGATATAGCCTCTCCAACTATGTCTAACGGCCTCATGTAGCAGTGATTAAGCAGAGAGACACTGGAATGTAGACGAAAGAACTTTGGGTATAGTTGCTGAAACAGAATTGACTGAAATAAAATAGATCAAAAGCTTACTAAGTTCTCAAGGAAATTGTGTGGCCAAAGAAACTAGGAACCTGAAACTTTGGTATTCAGATAACTCTCTGGCCTCAATACCAGCATGAGCCAGATGCAGGCTGCAAATATTGGGCAGCCCTCAAGAAAGGAACAGTCCCAGTGCTTCAATCAGATCTGGTAATGGAGAGTAATGGAAAAAGAACTTCCTAGAGCTTGGAGCCAGAGTTCCTGCGGGAGAAAAAATGAGATAAGTGTGTTCTTACATAGCAGAATTGAACTCTAATTAAGGGACACCACTCCTTTAAACCACCACCACCGTAGTAGGGATCTTCCCATTTTGTCTAATCAGATTTCATAATTGTTATGGGCCAGTGTCTTCCATTATTTCTCTATCTTAGAGAGAGTTCCTATGATGTCCCTCTGATTATGACCCAACACTGTTTATTGTCATCATGCATGGGGCTGTGGATTAATTCTCTTTTTAGTTTGTGGGCTGCAGGCCCACGTTCTGCCAGTTCTCCATAAGGAGAACTGTCTGTTATCCAAGTAGCTATATGTTGACCTGGATCCAGTGGCTAAATGCAATCTTGGATTAACTTCCTTGAGGAGGAGTTTGAGTACACCCTATGAGTGGGAAGAAGAGTAAAACAGATACATGAAGTCAGGAAGAGCAGACTGCAACAGGTACTGCTAGTGCTTATACTAAATGACTACCGTAAAGGCCCAGATGCTGAGTCCTGCAGACAAAATCATTTCCTCCACTTGTAGACTCCAGCTCCCATAAAGTCTGAGTAGTTCTGATTTTTGTTTTACTCTAAGTATATAACAACCTTCAACTCACAAAGATTTTTGCACTACACTCTATCCTTTTTACTAATACATTCTTCTTACAAATGACTCCCAAAAAGATTCTAAACTTTTTTAAAATTGGAGGTTCAAAAACTGTTGATTGAGAAATTACTAGTGCCAGGCATTGTAGCAAGTGCTGGTGATACAATGGTAAGCAAATCCGATGTGGTCCCTCCTCTCATATAAATAATATTATTGCTTTGGCTGACATATTTGCATTTGACTCGATTTGCATTATATGCCATACTAGTCCTGCTTAATACTGAACCCCAAATTCTAACTGCTGCGACTCATATTCCAATATAATTTGCACATCCATTCAATTATCACAGCTGTGAGTCAAATATTTGAAAGAGAGGCATTAACAATGAAACTGACCACTACAATTCTCAGCCATGTTACAGATTAGAAATTGAATTTCTTTGACATGCAGCTTGGGATATATAGATGCAGGATTACAAATGCAAATACGTTATGGAAATTAAATTCTTCTCAAAGGACAATGAATTACCTTGACTTCTAACATTTGAATTTTATCTAGTGATATAAAGTTAGGCACATGTTCTGACAGAATTTCTTCATGAACATATGTTCCTCTCACTTTCCAGCAGTATATTCAAAACATCGAAGTTTGATTGGTTGTAAATAAATGATTCATTGTAGGACAATTCCTAAGTTACTCACATTGCCCTTACTGTAGCCTATTCCTTGCCATTTTGAAAATGCCCTTCTCCTGTGAAATATACCACTCATTTCTCTAGAGGCCTAGCAAGGTTGACATTTTTGACAGCATATCTTTAAGGCAGAGCCTAAACTAAGCTGGTCACTGATGAGCAATGTGGAATATATTAAGTGAAACTTATTTTCTAATAGTAGTCTGTCTCAGCTTTACGTTATCATCTTTCCTCATCATAAGGTCCATAAATGTTTCAAGTCATCAAGCCATTGGAAAGAAACATTTTACATTAAGTTTTCTATAATATAATAATGATAACTTTAAATAAAAGATTGCTGAAACTTTGATTGCTTAATTGAGGAAGCAAACTCACAAAAAGCTTGAAGGCTTCACTATGCTATCTTATAGAATACTTTTACTAAAAATTTATAGATTTATGTACAGTATAGTACTAGCAATTTTAATTTTAATAGAGAATAATTGAGCTATTAATCATTTTCAAATGTAAGTGCAAAAGCTAGGCATATTTATTTAAAGTAACCCAAAAGACCTAGGTTTTACCAATGAAAAATTAATTTCCCAGACATCTAAAATTGACATTAATTTTTATTTATTGCATTATGATTACAACATTGAAGACTGTTTTAAGTAAATATGATATTTACTGTAAGCTTATTAAGGACAGGTATTAAGAATTGTGCTTTCTTGTATACTTCACAATATTAACATGACATTGGTTTTATAAATGGTAGTACAGATATAGTTGTTGAATTCCTTTGATAAACACATTTAAAATTTGCCTTGTCTTTTTCACTACAGTAAATTAATAGAAATCTGGGTAATACATAATTGGTGATTAAGCTCCATCCCCTGACCAGCTCTGAAGGAGCGAAAATTCATGTCTTCCTTATGGTGGAGCGTAAGTGGGAAGTTTAGCTGTAGGAAGGGATTGCTTCCTGATCATTTGAGATTTTCCAATTCAGTATGTGGTTCATTATGAACTGTATAAATTTTTAAATCTTTAATTATACTAATTATGCTAAAATAGTGATTTTCATTAACCTCACAGTAACCCAAATCTGAATTTTGTACAATTGAATCTTTTGAACCCTTTCTTCTCAAATTTCTTGGTTTATTAACAATTATATGTATATACATGTATACAAAATTGCATGTATATGTAGACTCTTTCATCTCGTTTCAAGACTGTATTTAGCTTAAAATAAATCCACTTATGGTGGCTTAAATTTTAAAAAGCCTTATTTTTCTCACATGATTAGAATTCTGAAAGTAGAAAGCTGTTGGCATTGATTGAGTAGCTCAACAATGTCAGCTCCATGTTGTCTGTTATTATGCTGTTTTTTTTTCCCTCAAGATGGCTAATGCAACTTTCTTTCAACATGAGAAGGGAGAAGGAACCTTATCAACAGTCCCTGCTTCTATTACAAGGAAGGCAAAAACATTCTAAGAAACTCCTCGTAGTCTTCTGCTGGAGTTTCATTGATCAGAACTGTTGCTGCAAACCTGACCCTGGCTCCAAGGGAAGCTGAGGAAATGAGGAATTAATTTTTGTATGAGGAAAGGGAGATGGAAATAAGATAAAAAATTCTTAAAAAGAAATTAATTTTCATTCCCTAAATGGAAGTGGTGAGGGATAGGAAGACTAAGAGTGTTTGCTATAAAAGTGTTTATAAATTCTTCATAAAAGGGATTGTTGGTGATAAAATTTAACAATAATTTTAAAGCAGAGATAATTACATGGATTTATAGTTCAGCATATTTATATTTAGTCTGATTATTTAATGCCAAATATTTGGCTCAAAGATGGAAAAAGTAGAAGAAAATTATCCCAGGCTCTTGCAAAACCACAAATAAAAATATACTTCAGCTAGTTTTATCCTGTTAGATGGGATAGGTTGTGAAGGTATCTATATGTCACACCGAGAGACTTTTTCTAGAACCCATGCCTAGTTTGTAAATTTGGGGCAAATTATTTCTAGTCAGTCAAGAAATTAGAGTTGCCTGGTGTCGTTAGGAATTTCACACATAGCCATAGTAAGTAGATACGCTGCATTTTACAAATAAGAGAGATCACAAATGTTGTTAAGTTTCTGTATCCCTTAAGTCACACAGAAGTTAACAGGAGAGCCAAGATAAGTAAATCAGTGCCAAGAAAGGAAACATGAATGAAGACAATGAAAGTTGCCTAAGGGTGATTTTAAATTGCTCCTGTTCTTGCACAAAAGAGCACAGTCCAAATTGGTGTTTGGTCAATGATACCAACGTGCCTCAGAGGCCAGGGCATATAAGAGTTTTATCTGTCTACAGTACTAATAAGTAAAAATGAACACATTCCCCAGCTGATTTGCATTCAGTTTCAGTGGCAAAGAAAATAGCGATACACAGTTATCATGTACTCCAGGGGTGTACTCTAATTGTATTTGATATTGCTTGAAATAAATTGAAAATGGGACTGCATTTGGAAATTGTTTGTCTTAATGAAAAGTTTATTATTATGTTCCTGGTGTTTGTCTTTACAATAAAATCTGAGGAGAGGACCTGTGTCTGTGCCATTCATTTTCCATTGTTATCACATGTGCCACTTCAAGCACAAAGGTGATTACCAAATATTCCTGGTAATGTAAATAAACCAATAAAACTTTTCAATGAAGAGTTTATGTTTGTATATAATGTACCCATGTGTATTTAATGAACATGAAATAAAAAGTGTGCAGATTTGTCAAGAACATAGCTATTAGATGTATGATTAGATGAATATTTTCAAATTTCTGAAATTTTATGAATGATAATTATGTTATCACAATTGTAGGTTAGATAAATATTATTATATTGTCTTATTACTCCCTATTGTTTTCCAGGCTTTTAATAAAATCCATAATTGTCTTTCATTGTTCTCTGTTATT
Organism: Theropithecus gelada; assembly: GCF_003255815.1. NCBI lineage: Eukaryota > Metazoa > Chordata > Mammalia > Primates > Cercopithecidae > Theropithecus > Theropithecus gelada. Next base: position 97,476,751 of record NC_037668.1, on the reverse strand, counting down.
TGATATGTACTTTTTCTGCCATTTATTCTGCAAATGTAACCTAATGGCACAAGGTTCCAGATGGCACATTTGGAACCATTTCCAGATGTTCATTCCAGATGTCCATTTCCAATGGCACATTTCCAGAATAATTCTTTTCTAACTTCCTCCCATAAGCCAGTTATAATGGTTTGAGGCAATCCATCAGTAGTTATCAAAATGCTTGTTTGCCAAATCTAGAAACATGTTGCTTTGCCCAACATTTGAAATATACATCCACTTAATGAGCAAGTATTTCAAATCAAATGTTTCCACTATATGCCAGTCATTGTGCTATGGGCTGAGAATATAACAGTGAACAACACATTCTCTCTCTGACCTCACCACTTGGGAATGCAGTTAAAGAAGGCCACTTCATTGAACACACTGTGGTAAACAACAACAGAGATGCATGAGCATTCAGCGGTATCTTTTGAGAGGCACCTTATACAGACTGGAAGGTGATACTTGAGGTGAAAACCATAGGATGAGTGCTGTGGACTTAATGTGCCCCCATAAATTCATATGCTGAAATCCTCACCTCCAATGTAATGATACTGATATGTAGAGGTGAGGCCTTTGGGAAGTAGGTAATTAGGTCATAGGATGGAGCCCTCATGAATGGAATTATGTCCTTATAAGAGACCTGAGAGAGCTTGTCGGTTCTTTCTCTGATCTCTGCCAGATTAAATAAGATAAAATGAGAAGATGGCCATCTGCAAGCCAGGAAGGAGGGCCCTCACTAGACACAGGATCTGCTGGCACCTTGACTTTGGACTTCCCAGTGTCCTGGAACTGTGAGAAATGTTTGCTGTCTACAGCATCTAGTGTATGCCATACTTGTCATAGCAGGCCAAACTGGCTAAGACAGTGATGGAAGGTTCATTAAGTGAAGATGGGTGGGGTAGGTAAGATTATTTCAGGAGATGAAGTACCATGTAAAAAAGTCAAGGAGTGAGAAAAAATATGTCACATAGAGAACCTGAATTTGTTTAGTGTGGCTAGAGCTTGTAATAGGGGGAGTAGAAGGATAAGCCTTGGTTTTAGCACCATTTGCTATGTGATCTTGGGCAAGTTACTTGACCGTGTTATTTGAACCCCGAAGCCTCAGTCTCTTCATTTGTATAGGAGAGATAATAATATATTGAATATAGAATTTTAAAAATGACTTTATATGTATATACATAGGTTTCAGTTATGGTTACAAAATTAAAGTCAAAACATTAGAACTTATTTAGGTAAGTTACAGTATATGGTATAAAATACACAAATTAATTTAAAAAAGACACTTCTTTGCACCAATATCCAGAAATTCCTTACATGTTCCTTCACCATTATGGGCATTCCCTTAACTCAAAAGAAAGCTTCTATGACAGCAACAAGAGTTTTAGAATAAACCTAATATTCCACCTTCCTTATATTGAATATAAGAACATTATATTGTCCTTATATTCATGCTAGGCTGTAGCCACTTTCTATTAATGAAACTCAGTATATTAAAGCACACAGCAGAATGTCCAATAACCTAATTGTCTTTAATTCATGAATATTCAAGTATTTTCAAGTTATTGGGATACTGAGTCTAGCAAAATAAAATAGAAAGTTATATAAAATATAATTATTATTGATTGCAAGAAAGTATAAGTGATGATTTTTAAATTTCATATCAGATCAAGTTTTGATATAGTAGCGTTAATTCTTAAAGTCTGAAAAATATATAGTATACTATTTTATTGCAGAAAACACTGGTTTGGTATATTATTTTAATTTCAGCTTTGCTGAAATACATTTATTCACTTTTAATGCAATATAAATCAATGATATTAGGGTAGCATAGGAATTATTCTAAGACATCATTAAATGTGGGTGACATAGAAAAGCAAAGGGAAAATCACAAAGGAAAATACAGTCGATTCTCAATATGCATAGCTTACAAACTTATGTAGCTTCCTACTGGCAAGAAGTAATTTGTACCTCAAAATCAATGCTTGTGACACTTTCATGGTCATTTGTGGACATGTGCATGCAAAAAACAGTAGAATATTTGAATCATTCAATGTGCACATTTCCAGCTGAGGTTGGCTAAGATGATGCTTTGTTTTCTTGTGTCATCCTGTTATAAACAAATATCCTTTTCGAGATTTTTAGTGCCACATTGTTGCTTCCTGTGCTTTTTTTGTTGGAGACTCCACCTTTGAAAACAGCTATCAAACATGATGCTGAAGTACTGTCTAGTGTTGCTAAGAGCAAAAAGGGTGCCATGTGCCTTAAGGAGACAATGTGTGTGTTAGGTAAGCTTGATTCAGGCATGAGTTGCAGCATTGTTGGACATGAGTTCAAAATTAATTAATCAGCAAAATATATGAAATGAAGTGTCTTTAAACAGGAACACATAAAACAAGATTGGGTTTTGATCAGTTAATGAACATATAGTGGCTAAAGGCTTGCAGGAAACTAAACCTGTATTTCCTCTAAGAGCAATGATTCAATACTCACTCATTCAGTATTTCCTATAGCAACATTTCAGAATATAACTACCACTTTATGAAACACAACTTGATAGAACATGATTAGAATTAAGTGTACTGACCTATATTATCTCACATTATTTAAAAAATTAATATAAATCCAAAAGAAGGTAAATAAGGTAAAAGGCAAATGACAACCTAGAAAAATATTTACAATACTTAAGAAAGCAAAGGTTTAATACTGACAATATATGACAAAAAAAAAAAAAGGTGGGAAAATAAAGTATATTAAAACTGAGTGACTTTAACTTAACTTTTGATAAATCATAGTCAAAATCATTGGTCAAAAGTTTCAAAAGTATTAGTGGGAAACTTAAAGTTTAAAAAAGCTGTTGACATAAGCGTTTTGAGAATGAAAACACCATGTTTTTACTTGCCTTTTGTTGAATTCAATTTAGCAAATATCTATGTATATTTACACAAATACTTTAATTAAATTTATATCTAGTCTATATCTTGTCATCATAAAGTTGCATTTTGCCTAAGTGTGTTTAATAAGAAAAGCAAAGGTCTTTCCTATGATAGATTTAATTAAAAAATCAAGGACTGTTGGTATGTAATTCTCAGTCTGCAGATATTATTGAAAACTATATTTGTTAAAATATTTGGTATAGAAAAGTGTAGTTTTTTTCTTAGGTTTGTGAAATATTTTTGCCCTGGAGATGAATATACTTACCAATCTTGTAACAGTTGACCACTACATGTTATAATCAATTAGCCTAGCATATAAAAAATGTGTTTTCTTGTTACATTAAGCACATTTTTAAAAGTGTTGTCTCTTAAAAATGTCCTATGTAAAAAATTCAATATATCACTAATTTAATTACATTAAAATACAACAAAATATTTATTCTTCCACAACAGCAAATATTATGATGAACAAAAGGCAAAGAAGCGATTTACAAAGGCACTTTAAAGGCCAATAAGCATGTTTAAAAAATCAAAATTACTAGTAATCATAAACATAGAAAACAACAAGAAGTCATCAATTTCAGGCTAAGGGGAGAAAAAGGAAGTGGGAGACACAGACTAAAGGACATGTGCCTGAACCCAATGACCAATCTTGTCTCACTGAAAATGGTTATGCAATTATGCTACTTCCTAACATGGTATATAACACCATAGATAAAATATTCTTGCCAAAGAAAAACTGATTTTGAATCTCATTGAGCTTTTAGATCTAACCATCAGTTCACAGGAGAAAAGGAGGGAAAAAAGAACAGGTTGAACATTACCATGAAGGATTAGTCAAATCTAGGGTAATGAACATGCTTTAGAAAAAAAATGATCCTCTTTCTTCAACAAATAAATTGCAAGAAAGAAAGAGACAAGAGCCCATTATAGAGTCCAGTTCTTATCTGTCAGAGATACACACTGAAACACTTGTTGGTGAAATGATATGGTATTATATCAGGATTTTCTTTAAAATATTATAGTAAGCAAAATAAATACCAACATAGGCGAACAAGAGTAATAAAATGGTGATCACTATTGAAGATAGCTGATTGGACATAGTGGGTCCATTTTAACATTCTTTCTACTTTTTGGTTATAAATGTAAAAACTGTGAAAAACACTCTGGAAACAGCTTATAAAATGTCAGTTGTATGAGTCATCTCATTTCTAGGCATTATTCTATGTAAACAATGGGTAGGCCGGGCGCGGTGGCTCAAGCCTGTAATCCCAGCACTTTGGAAGGCCGAGACGGGCGGATCACGAGGTCAGGAGATCGAGACCATCCTGGCTAACACGATGAAACCCCGTTTCTACTAAAAGATACAAAAAACTAGCCGGGCGTGGTGGCGGGCACCTGTAGTCCCAGCTACTCCGGAGGCTGAGGCAGGAGAATGGCGTGAACCCGGGAGGCGGAGCTTGCAGTGAGCCGAGATCCGGCCACTGCAATCCAGCCTGGGCGACAGAGCGAGACTCCGTCTCAAAAAAAAAAAAAAAAATGGGTAAGAATGTTCAATGTTTTATTGTTGCATTGTATATTTAAAAGAAACAATCTAAATATCAGAAGATATAGATAAAATAGATATATATTACTAATTAAAAATTGTAACTTAGAAGAGCAGCTCTCTCATTGACTAAAACAGGGCTTTAAAATTAAGTAGACGGGTTCAAATAGCATCTGTTCCATGTACCAGTTGAACCCCATCACATATGTTATTTAACTCATTTAAGCATCAACTTTTTAATCCATAAGATGGTAATTATAATAGTACACATATTAACAAGATATATTTAGAGTTCAGCGTCATCAGTATTCATTTCTGATAAACAGTGGTGGGGTCATTTTTATTTTTTTCTTTCTTTCTTGCAGTTTTACTTTATTTCCTCTATCTGTGTATATATATGAAAAAAATTAAGATAAGCTAATAAATTTATTTCATCTCAATTTCATACAATAAAACTTTTCATTAGCTGAGATTAGAATAATATATAGATTAACATATTAAATCATTTTCTACCATTGTTGTGTCTAATTAATCACTTTCATGAATACATAGACGTGAGTCAGATTTAAATAACTGGAGTATATCATAGTTTCTGAATGTAAAGATCAAAAGCAATATTCTAAGAACTATAATAAACAGATTTGCCCAAGGTCAAATTGTGAAGTCCATAGTCTCCCTCCATTCTTTCTCTTTGCTTTTACAGACTAGTTTTTCTCCCATCCAAACTACAAAGCTGGGTGCTTTCAAGCTGCTTCTCCTCATCTTTCAAATATCCCATTATCTGGACATTTTTTTTCCATGGAGAAATGTCAATTTTATAAAATCATATCATATTAGGTAATATGAACATATTTTCTGTTAAATGTATGTTTTTCTGTATAAAATTATAGGTATATAATTTTATATATATGTGTGTGCATATATGTGTATATATGTGTGTATATATATGCTATATGTATATATATGTATACATATAGCAACTTATAGGAGATGCTAGTCCTTACTTTAAAGTTACTTAGGTAAAATATTTGGTAAAATAAAGGATTTTTAATGTCAGAGTTCTTACATCTCTTGTCCACTTCTGTATGTCAATCATTCAGCAAAATGTCCAGCCTGTTTAAGCACTTAACAAATACAACTGAATTTGTTAAAGAAGCTGTAAAGAAATTATGTTAGGAACTGAATATGGCAAGGTGACTGGTCTGTGGTACTTTTTTATTAAGTGATTTTAAGGTATTATGGGACACTTACTGGCTGAGTTAGGCTCTGCCTGCACTGGCTGGCAGCATGATCTTCTCATGTGACTACCTCTCAGCCAGCCCGTGGGCAACTGCTGCAGACAATTCTAAATACCCTTGCAGAAGTCCTAGGTGACTGGAGATGATGCCATAGTCTTGGTGCCCAGGGCTATGCTAACAGGCTTGCAGAGCCTTGGAATTTAAAGGGGAAGAGGGCTGTGGCAGAAGTGGTGACCAAAAGAGAAAATGACCAAGAAAAGCTGCCTTAAAAAAGCCCTTTCAGATTAGCCTTGAAGACTAAAAGAAATGAATAAAAACTTGGCAGAAATTGGTAAATGACAAATTTTTTGTAGATATGCTATGCTAAATAATCACAACACTTGTATATTATTGAAAATTAGTTTGACAACAATAGAATGTTAGTTTGAGATTTGGGAAATGGAAAACCCAAAGTGAGGTAAGTCCAAGATATAATCCAACACGAGAAAAGAATGTTACTACTCCCCACGTCAGCTGTTTGCTTTAAAAGATAAACATATCTCAGAAGAAATAGAAGATCGTGCTCAAAACCAGGAAATGTGTCCCTTTGAAATGGGCTCCAAAAGTAATGACAACTCCAAGGTTCATTTGGGAAGGGTTAACACAAGTTCCTCTTCAGGAAACTGACCTTCTAGGATAAGGAATATCATTCCAAATAGAAGAGTCAATACTTGCTATTCCTCAGGACAAACTAAAAATTGATATTGACTATTCTAGTTGAACATAATCTACTGACAATGTCTTTGATAGACCTGTATCTAATCTAGTCATTTGGCAGGAAAATATTTTCAATGGGAAAAAATTATATTTACTGGGCTTCTAGTAAACACACGCACACTAGAAAATGTAGAACAAAATGTTTTACAATGAAATAAGGACAAAATTAACCCATCATCAAGGCTGATTCACCTAGGAAGACTTATAAATCAAAAGAAGTCATTTTTGATACTAAATATGAACAAGCAAAAACTAAGCTTAGAGATGCATAAGGCAGAAAAAATAGGAGCTGGAACAAATCAAAATGTATATCAAGGTATAAATGGTACAAAAATGAAAATTAAAAAACCTTTCTAAAAATATTGGGAGGGGCCTGTCATTTTTAGCAATGCTTACAATTTTAACTTTGTATCATATCACTCCTTTATAATAAAATAAAATGAGAAATTATTCCAAAAGAGAAGAAAGTAGCAATGAGTCTGAGATGAGCCCCAGTGTTCAAGTCCAGGAGATTATTACGATGACTTTTACTTGCCTACAAAAACATACACAAGTACATCCAAAATCTTGCCACATAATCAGACAGGAGCCTAATTACTATGCTTCCATCCAGAAGAGCACTAAAACAAACTTAATTTGGGTTTTAAAATATAGAAAACTAGACTGAATACGCCAAACCAACAAAAATTCGTATCCCTGGACCACCTGAAACTCTTCAGTCACCTCATTTCATTCTGAAGAGTATCACCAATGTCTATTTATCTCCTATAATCAAATCATAAAACCAAATCTTTTTCCAAAACATAATGAAGCCCAGCACTGACAACCTAAGTAGGTGAACCACCAGCATGAACTATAAGGAACCCAAACTTGCTTTGACACTGACAAGATGGTATCTTTTAAAATTTGTGTTTCTTGAAATCTTCTATTTCCCAATAATAAAAAGAAAACTCCAAAAAGGAAAGTATTAACCAAATGCAATGATGCCTTTGTTGGATGTTGTTGCAATTCATTCTACACCTACCCCCTCCCCCATATTGCTCAAGGAAAGAATCTATGATACTACACAAGTAGGTCAAACTGCCATGGACTCTATAGCTCATGAACACTTCGTCAAAATTATACTTTACCTTAAGCCTTTAATAAATCTAGGTTTATTTTTCCTTTGAAATATAAATAGCTGGACTTGTGTACTATAATAGAGATTTCATATACTAATTTAAAACTCTTTTAGTAAAAATGCATATTATAGTGACATCATTGGAAATTAATAAGATATTTTAATTATCAGCTTTTGGTACCTTATTTTTTTCCTTTGGTAGGATAAAGGAGAATGAATGATGTTTGAAGATAAAAGATTTTTTAAAAACTCTTTATTATGATATTTGAGCAAAGTAAATCCTTGACATTTAGAGGAGGGTTCATCCTAAGTTGCTTGTGAATCCTTTATACCATTGTTATATTTCTCAGACAAAATGTATGACATCATAATTAGAGAACTGATTTTTTTTAGGCTCGGGGTGGTCTGATTAGCTTTGAACCAGCTCTAAAGATACACCGTTCAGTGTGATGCCTCAGCAAAACCAGATTATTGTGCTATGGAATTTCTGAAGAGCTCCTTATTTAGTAAAAAATCTCAAATGCTGAATGTGTGAATGCTAAGGGCATTTTGTACTTGCATGAAAGGGAATTAGTTCAGTACAGAAAGTTTGAGACATGTATAAATACATATGCATTTAAAGCAACTGTATTTTATCCATTTAAAAAGAACAATACAATTATTTGAAAGATTAAAAAGTGACTTTTAGTTTGACTTAGGTTTTTTAGATAATATTACTCTAACTTTCTGGTATAGCATTAGAATCATTCCTTACCTCTGGCACACTTTATTTTCCAGTCGTAACTCTCATTGAGTCCTAAAATAACCCTACAATCTAGTCAAAGTAGATTTTCAGTCTAAATAAATAAATAAAAACTCAAGTCCTCTTACTTCAATGTATGTATGTGTGTTTTCTGTAGCATATGTTTATTTCTTCTTGGTCTATTAAAATACTTTCTATATTTTAAGACCCAAATGAAATGTCCCTTTTTCTAGGAACTGTGCCAGTACCTGAGCCAGTTGTGGATTTTCTCCATCTAATCAAAACTATCATCACATAGCACTTACCCAGTAGCATCAATCATGATTATCCATATATACATTGCATGTCCCTTAACAGAACTACTTTTAAAGATGAGATTATGCCTTGTTAATTTTTGCATTCTCTATGACATGCAGTAAGTGACCTGCACAAAGCAAGTTCTCAATAGCTTTGTTGAATGCATTTTATGTATTTAATAAAATCATCGAGGTCAATGAGGACAATCATCCTGTATTAGTCTGTTCTCACGCTGCTAATAAAGACATACCCCAGAATAGGTAATTTATAAAGAAAAAGAGGTTTCATAAAACCCACAGTTTCACATGGCTGAAGAGGCCTCACAATCATGGTGGAAGGCAAAGGAGGAACAAAGGCACATCTTACATAGCAGTAGTCAAGAGAGCTTGTGTACGGGGACTCTCCTTTATAAAACCATCAGATCTCATGAGACTTATTCACTATCACGAGAACAGCATGGAAAAGACCTCATGATTCAATTACCTCCCACGAGGTTTCTCCCATGACATGTGGGAATTATGGGAGCTACAATTCAAGATGAGATTTGGGTGGCGACACAGCCACACCATATCACATCCTCACTAAGGTGAGAAGATAACTGCCTAGCCAGGCAGCCTAGCAAATCACTCTGACATTCAATGGGGTATCACATCTTAAAACCAGATTGTTCTCACACGTTTGCTGAAAGACTAGTTTTAATATTTTGTTATATGTGCATGAAGTGTCTTTTCTAGTTTATTTGTGTAATGTCATTAGTAGTAAATAGCTTAACTTTCTTTTACAGAGGGGACACCTTTTAATTTTTATTTTCTTATCTTACAAATCTTAAAGTGGCAAGAAATTCCTTAGAGCCACCCTAATATGTGCTACCAGCTTAAATCTAATGTAAGCAAACCCAGGGGAATGTGAAAAAAATATTGGTAGATTTAGAACTACTTAAAAATAATTGCAGCAAAACTCATAAAACAATAAAAGCTGATGCCAAAAATATCACATTCCTTCACCAAAACTCAATCTATCATGTGTGTTACTCTCTTGGGGTTCTGTTCTCTGCTGGAGCTAATCCAATCAACCAAATCACTAAATCAAGTTAAGGCATTAATGAATTAATGTTTTTCTAGTTTCATGTTTTGAATAAAACAGCAGACGTCTATAATTTATCTGCCTCTCACCAATCAAGAGAACTATTTAGGGGATTTTACAAGGTGTAAATTATTTTAAAGGGCCAATAAATAACTTCATATTATTTTTTATTGACACATTTAAAATGAAGAATCATTTTGTTTTGAAGACCAAAAATAAAATGGTAGTATTTAACTTTGTGGGCTAGGATAGAATATGGAATGACTTGGCCAAATAATGTAAAATTAGCAGACTATACAATTTTTGAGAGGTTTGGAGTTTTAGATTTTGAATTTGAAAAATTCATCTACGTAAATTCCCAGAGAAAACAACATAGAAGCCGTAGCTTGCCTTTTTAAAAAGTCCCAAGCATACAATTCATTTCCCTAGGTCTGAAAAAAAGGAAACAAAATCTTAAAATATTCAAGAGTTTGATAAAGTAAAAAAAAAAAGCAATTTATAAATCTGATATTTGAATGTTTTACACTATTCATATATTTGAAGAATTATTCACTTATTTTTTATTAAATTTTTAGGAGTGAAAAATAGAACTACATTTTAATATCAAAAATGTGTCAAACTCCTAAGGATAAAGGAAGAAAAAGGCACGAACGAAACAACCGCCAATGGGAGTGGTTATTATGCTTCCTACCTTGTCATCTACATTCTGGTATTTCAAATAATATAAAATAAATGTAAAAGAAAATAAGAAATTGGAAGGTTATCAAAGAGTTATTACAAAAGAATACAATTATTTTTCAGCCACAGCGTACAAAACATCTAGCCTCTAGAATCTAAAAAGCAATAATTAAAGTAAGAATTTCTACTTATTTTTTTCTAATAACCTTACATTTCTATTAGTTTTCTGGATTAAGATATTAGACAAATAGGATATCTATTTGTATAATATCCATAAAAAAGATCTAGCAGAATGCTACTTCAGTAATAAAAGTTAATATGAATTACAGTATATGTAGAAATTATCACTTTATGTAACAAAAGCTTCATAAAATGTAACAACTATAACATACTAAATTATTTGCAAAACACTTCATACGTAAACTCTTTTCCTAAGATGCAAGGGAGCACTTCTGTTTCTCACAACCGTCATCAGCATTACCAAATGTCACCAGGATAATGTAATTAACAAAAGGTATTCATGAATTCTCTCTAAGCTATATATCTGCAGTGGATTGGATAACTGCCTCAAAAAATATGACCAAGTCCTAACTTCTGGTATCTGTGCATATAACTTTATTTGGGAATAGGGTTTTTAAATCTTGGGATGAGGTCATGCTGGATTTATGGTGAGTGCTGAATCCAATCATAAGTATCCATGTAAGAGAGAAAAAGAGAAAAGACATAAAGGGGAAAAGCCATGTGAAGACAGAGTTAGCAATTGGAATAATGCATGTATAGTCATGCTTCACTTAACACCGGGAATACATTTGAAGAAATGTGTTTTAGGCAATTTTGTTATTGTGCGAACCTCACAGAATAAAGCATACTCACACAAACCTAGATCTCATAGGCTACTACACACCTAGGCTATAAACCTGTACAGCAGGTTACTATACTGAATATTGTAGGCAATTGTAACATAATGGTATTTGTGTATCTAAATTTATCTTAACATAAAAAGATAAAGTAAGAATAAGGTATTATAATCTTATGGGATCACTGCTGTGTATGCCACAAATTGCTAACCTGAACATCATTATATGGTGCATGACTGTGTAACCCAATGATTCTCAAGCCACCAACAGCTAGGAGAGAGGCATGGAACAGACTGATTCTCTCTTGGAGCTTAAACCTGTTAACACCATAATTTCAAACTTCTGGTCACCAGAACTATGAAAGAATACATTTTTGTTGGTTTTAGCCACCCAGTTTGTGATGACTTGCTATGATAGCCCTAGAAAACTAAATACTATGATAGCATAGAGCAAAGTTTTAACCTTAGTAATAAACACCAATAATTTTAAAATCAGCTTTATTTTTACAAAATTTTATTTTATTTAAAATGTTCCATTTTAAGACTTTGTAAAATAATAAAATATGTATCGTAGCATTAGCTGTCTACCACTTGAAAGATTCATTAGTTTATTCCAAAGGACATTTACTGTCTTGTAGTTACTTTGTATACAATATTTTAATGCAAAGCTACAGTCAACCTTGCACTGCTGTTTAGGAATGTTACTTTTGTCATCAATACCATTGGTTGATTATGAAAGTGTAAAAAAATGAAATGTATGTATTAGATTGAATCCATTTGGAGAAAACAGAAAGATTCTGGAAAATTTTAAATTGAATGACAGAAGACAGAGCATCTGGGTTCTGTTCTTGTTCTGACATTTTAAAGTCATGTGAACATAAAAGTAACTGAGTCTCAATTTATTTACTTGTAAAGTAAAACTGATAGAATTTGCCCCTCCAACTTCTTAAGATTCTCTTTGAACCAAATGACAGGCATATAAGAATGTTTTATACATTGTTGGAGTTACATACTTCAAAGTTTTCTTATTTAAATAATGTTTTTATCAAAAAACTACAAAGAAAATACACGTGTGAACCAGTGGAGGTACCCTTACAAAACTGAATTCAGCTGTCCTAAAGCAGCAGGGTACAAAACTAATACTTTAGACTAACACATTTTAAATTTGAAAATGTTCTGGGCCTCAAAAGAACATGTGTATTCACTTTATCCTTGTTAATAAGCAAAAAAGAGGATACTATAAAAGAGGTCAGTAGCCTAACCCAATATTTTTATTTTCCCATGTTGACCTGGAAAAAGTTTTATATATTGATATTTGTTTTAAACATATTTATCATTAATAAATCAAAGATTAAATTGTTAAATTAAAAATGGCATTATTGACTGGGGAAAATACTGATCTAAGTAACTTTGTAAATGAAAAGAGCCTATAATACTAAATGTGTAAGTAACCACACAGAAGCATTATCCTCTAGTTGAGAAAATAGGCTCCCACAAAGATATGACTGAAAAGTTCTGAAACCATTATACATGTGTATTCAGATTTAAATATTGAAAGATGGATGGTGGATGTTGGAAACCAGTTTTCTTACTGTCGGACAGGGAGGTTACAGACAAGCAAAAGGGGGAGGCTAGAATGATCCACGCAGTAACGGTTTAGAGTTGGAAACAGTATGAACTCATGTTTGGCTGATACAGACACAGATGATTACAAACAGAAATATTTCTGAATATGTGTATCTATACATTTTATTATACACACATATATTTCCTTGCTTTGTCAGTGGAGAGGTCCTGGAAGCAATGACACATAGCAATAGTACACCTAGTGTCCTGATCTTGGTTTTTTAATACCATTCTTTAATAAAAAGAACCAGAGGCCGGGCGCGGTGGCTCACGCCTGTAATCCCAGCACTTTGGGAGGCCAAGGCAGGCAGATCACCTGAGGTCAGAAGTTCAAGACCAGCCTGGCCAACATGTGAAACCCCCTCTGTACTAAAAGTATAAAAATTAGCTGGGCATGGTGGCAGGTGCCTGTAATTCCAGCTACTCAGGAGGTTGAGGCAGGAGAATAGCTTGAACCCAGGAGGCAGAGGTTGGAGTGAGCCAAGAGTGCACCATTGCACTCCAGCCTGGGTGACAAGAGCGAAACTCCGTCTCAAAAAAAAAAAAAAAAAAAAAAGAACCGGAGATCCTTGGAGAAATAGCTAACTCTAAGACTGGAGCAGAAAATAAATACAAGATAAGCCTGGCGTATCTTGTACTGCCCATGATGTAAGAAAGTTATTATAAGAAAAAGGCATGGGGAAAGTCAAAGGGGCATAGCAGTCAAATGAAGAGCAGTGAATAGTGAAAGCTGGAACAAGGTGTGCTATACAATAAACAAAGTAGTATTAGATTATAACTCAAAATATAAAGTCAACATCAATGAGACCCTACTGATATACTGATATAAATGGTACTTTACCTCTCTTGTCTTCCTCTCAAAACCCTAGTCTAATTATGAGAACAAAAATAACACATTCCCAGTTAAGGACAATTCTAAAAAAATACCTGCACAGTACACATCACAACTGTCAAGGTCATTACAAATATGCAACATTGAAAACCTGTCAGAGCCACGAGGAGCCTATAGCAACAAGATGACTAAGGGCAATGTGGTATCCTGGATGATTCCCTGGGACAGAAGAAAGGACGCTCAGTAGAAACTAAGGAAGTCTGACCAAAATATGGATTTTAGTTAATAATATCTCAATAATAGTTCATTAACTGTGATAAATGTATCATACTAATACATGATAATAAAGGGGAAATTGGGTTTAGGGTTATATGGGAACACCCTGTAATATCTTTGCAATTTTTCTATAAATCTAAATGTATTTTAAAATAAAAAGTTTAATAAATTTTTCTAAGAATTGCTTTGCCTGACATATAAGATAAAGCCTAGAGGTGGAGTGGCTCTAGACTTAGTCTAATCTATGTCTCAAAATTTTTATCACAAGGAACTAGGTAGCTTCCATCTGCCCATTCTGCCCAAAGTGGCAGTTTATTTTCTCTGTGTCTTCTTAGGAGTGAGTAAACAGTTTTGCAGACCTCCTTTCAAGTCTCGGAACTGGGTTTAAACCAATCTTTGGCAAAGAGACTGGAATGGCAACGTTTGAGCTAGAACAACCATGATTCATCCTGGAGGTCAAAATAGATTTATCCTTCCCCAGGACTTGTGGGGAAGGAAAGGTATCCAAATAAAATCGGAGCTCTGCCAGCAAGGAAGAAAAAGGGACTGGATGGCACGCAGATAACCAGCTATGTCTGCTGCCATCCCAGAACCAAGCAAATGGAAGCCAAGGCTATATAACCCAAGCTTCAACTTCTATCAGTTTTCACTTATAGTACGTTGCTTCTAATTTGTCACATGTGACTCCCTGATGCATATTATTTTCTAAAGCTTATATAATCAGAAATCTTATTTTAGATTTTATTTATAATGAGTTTTAAAAATACTGGCAAATAGCTTACAAAATGGCTTAGGACATAAAGACTAGAGTTCATTCTATGCTCTATCTAGTCTCCTGTTATAAATTATCTCATGAGAACAGAAGGTCTCAAGGAATGCAGTAAAGTTTCCAGTGAAATTTTAGATTGCACATATGCTCACGGACTAAAGGAAAATTGCACCAAGATAAGTGGCAAGAAAGTTGCCAGTCTGCATCTTCAGGTATACATAATTATTTTTGGCACATGGAACAAAAGGAAAAGAACATGTACCACAAAGAAATGGGTGTAAACCCCAACTATATTCCATCCTACTTGGGTGATCCTAGACCTATTACTTATCCTGTCTGGTCCTTTATTTTAATTGTAAAACTGAGATAATGTCTACCTCATTCCTGTGTGGCATACATCAGCTAGTGGTACACATACATGCTGTTTTTCTTTTTTCTACTTTATAGGGATTCTTCCTAGAGCTTCAGTCACATTTGAGCCAATTATTACGCCTCATTTGTCATGCTAGGTAAGGTAGGAAATGTGTGAACAAAATAGATGAATTCCTTGATGACCTGAAATAGTCTGAAACATATGGATATTTAAAAAAAGTAGAAGCCTCAAATGGGACCAAAGTGAATAATGTTCAGTAGAAATATTTGGAACATGAAATCTACAGAATGTTGGATTATTGACTTTGCTGATTGGATCCTCAATTTAACTAATTGCATCCAATATCCCTTTGTACTGAGAAACATTTTTGTCTGGAAACATGCTGGAATATGTGATGGTTAAATTTATGGGCCAACTGGCTAGATCATGGTGCCTATATATTTGGTCAAACATTCTGTGAAATTGTTTTTTGGATGAAATGAACATTTACATCAATGGACTTTGAATAAAGCAGATTACACGTCATAATGTGGGTGGGCCTCATCTGATTAGGTGAAGGACTTCATAGAAAATGATTGACTTCTCCTAGCAAGAAAGAATTCTGCCAGTAGACTACCTTTGGACCCACACACTCTTCCCTGAGTCTCCACAACCCACTCCATCCTGTGAGCAAAACCTCCACAATCATGTGAGCCAATTTCTTAAAATAAATCTCTCTCTCTCTAGATAGATATATCTAAATATATGTATTCATATTTCAGGCCATAATTGTACTACTGATTTTGCCCAAGATCCTGCCATCACTACTTATTTTAGTTTGTTTAAACCAGATCAAAACATACTTTCTGATACTTTACCATAGACTATATTCCTGAAAGTTTAGTCTCGGGATCGTAGGTAAATGAAGCTTCATTAGCTGACAGTCTATAGCAGCAGAGTAGGAAAAGCCCACACCTCATTAGAAAGCTGGAATTTAGTTACCTGTGACTAAACCCATCTTTCCAGGTATGCATTAGCAGACAGGACAACACATTCAGCTTTAAATCTATTCAAGTATATATTAGCAGGATTTTGCTCAACAAATCATTTTACGTCACTTTAAAGATTCTGTTTGGTAGATGAAAGGAGTCTCTCCTAGAATATTCTCTAGTGATTATTTTGAGAGGTAAGTTGAGTCTTTCTTGTTTCCACTCTATTTTCTATTACGATGATTTAAATGAGATCACAAATACTTGTAAAGATGCAAGCTGCAAATAAAATGATCATATTGCTGCGTGTTATTGCCTGATGCTAATTCTTTGAATTAATACCCTAGTACTCAATTTTGAAGTTACAGGTAAATGGCCATCCTGTGAAATGGATGTCAGTCTAGAAGAATGTCCCTCGGATAGCTCTACTTTGTATCTTCACATCCATTCTGAAACCTGCCACTTTGGGGTTTCCAATCAATAAATTTTTTGAGTCCACAGCAATTTATTGAGATTTATTATGGATCAGGCATTTTCTTAGGTGCTAGAGACATTACGCTTGATGCCAGGATTCAAATTCAATCTGGAAGATGTATTGCTCAAATTATAGCTAGTGAGATCAGTCTCATTTAATGGAAATTTTTTATTTATAGCATGTGGTAGAAACCTAGAAGAGTGGGAAAACCATGAGTAATAGTAGATACTATTTATTGGTGTTTATTTTGTTTTAGGTAACATATTAAGGTCTTTACATATATTATCTCTAACTCACGTAATGATTCTTCAGACAGATATCCTTGTTCTACAGATAAAGAACCTGAGACTCAGCAAAATTGAATAACCCATCCAAGGTTAGCTAGAATGTGGTGGAATAAGATTAATTCCCAGGCCTATCTAACTCCTGTCTTTTACTCCTTCTCCTAGTCCTCCCCTCTGTTAATATAGACACTGAAACTATGTTTACAATTGAAAGATAAACCTAAAAGTAAATGTCATAAGACACTTACTATCACATATAGACTTATTTTTATTTGACCATTCATTTGATTACTGCTCCAATAAGAGGTGAAAATATTGGAAAATGGAAACTTGGAAACTAAATATTTATTAACTTTGATTTTTCAGTTATATAATCAGTGAAAATTTGAATTAATATCTGAAGTTAATCATTCTCTGCCTGCCTCACCAACACAGTAAGTGGCTGACACCAGATTGTTCTCACTCAATACACTGAAATTAGCTCTGCGTATATCAAATGCAACCAACTGACGCCAGTGAAAGAGGGGAAAGAGGAACACGGCTCACTTTATAACCGCACACTGCACAATGAATCTGAAGTCCATTCATGGGTGAACTTGTGGGAATTCATTTGATATCATCTGCCGTCCATTTTGCTCTCAAAATAGGTACAAGGAAATGTTTTAAAGTAAGTTTTAATTCTAAAGGAGAAGATAAGTCATCTAGCTTTTAGCTAAATCTTGTGACAGATTTTCCAATATTCCAATGATTGACTTCCAGTTCACTTAAGATGAAAGAAATAGTTTGTCCCATTTAAAGCTTAACATGTATTTGTAACCACAATTTAGTTATAAAACAGGTTCTCTCTCTGAGATACTTCTGTGGATACTATTGTTTATATCAGGTAGTTTATCATCAGAATTTAGAGCACGTTGTTATGTACCAGTTTGCTTATGCCTCAACTGACCTCTGGGAAGAAGTAAGTATTATCACATTTATATACAGGAATCTAGGCACAGGGACATTCCATTATGGTGAGACAGTTGTTGCACAATCATTAACAATAAAGGCTCTGGAGCCAAATTTCCAGGGTTTCGTTCCGGTTTAATCCCTTAGTATGCTGTGTGACCTTGATCAAGTTATCTAACCTCTCTGGATTTTTAACTTTTTTATCCAAAAAGGTTAGTGACATTAGTATTGCTGCAAAGAGCAAAGGAGATAATCTTCTTAAACTAGTTGGAATAATGCTGGTGCTCTTCTTATAATGGACTTGCCTGTGAACAGAAAACAAGAAGTCTTACGCTTTAAAGCACCTGGGCAGTCCTTCTTCTGCAGATGCAGACTCACAGGTATCATCATCCTGTGAGTAATTAAGGATAATTATATAAAAGATTCATGTAAAAAGTAATTAAATTCTCACATCAAATCACACAAGCTACTTTATATGCGACAGTTTAACAGTCTACGAGTAGGCAATCACTCACTGGGTATGTTATTAAATTTTTTTTTAAGATAAAAATATGTGCTTTATTGTAAAAGCTGAGGAAGTTAAAGAAAAGTGACTGGAGACTTAAATGGTATAATTGTAGGTAAGTACTTTCAAGAGGTAAATGCTGGGATATCTGTACGGTCTTCATAATACACCATAATATATTATTGAAGTACCATCTGGCAGACTGAATTGTTGTTGAAATGAGGAATGCCAGGCATCATTTCACCACCTCTGACATGCTGTGAAGTCAGTACAGGTTAAACTTTACTAAATGTAGTAGTGTCCATTAGCACAGTTAGGAATTAAAGGCAGGGAATATAAGGTTGTAAAGTTAGTACTTGCAGTAGAGTAACCACTATTGAAAAAAATATGAGTTACTAGGAAGCTGTTGTTTCAGTAGTGGCTGAAGGCCAGACTTCCCAGGGTTTAAAACCCAGCCCCATCAGTTATCAACTGTAGATCTTCAGCAAGTTGCTTAACATTATTTGTTAGTTCGTTTGTTTATTGAGAAGGAGTCTCTCTCTGTAGCCAGGCTGGAGTGCAATGGTGCCATCTCGGCTCACTGCAAACTCCACCTCCTGGGTTCAAGCAATTCTCATGCCTCAGCCTCCTGAGTAGCTGGGATTACAGGTGCCCACTACCATGCCCTGCTAATTTTTGTATTTTTACTAGAGACGGGGTTTCACCATGCTGGCCATGATGATCTCGATCTCTTGACCTCGGAGTCCACCTGCCTCAGCCTCTCAAAGTGCTGGGATTGCTTAACATTCTTGGATCCTAGTTTCTTCATTTGAAAAGTGGACACATTGATAGTGCCTGTCTCATAACGCAGCTGTGAGGTTTAAATGAGTTGGTCTATATTCAATGTTTAAAGAAGTTGCCTGATATACAGTAAGCACTAAAAAAAAAAAAAAAAGTAACAATGATCATTTTTACAAAATGCTCTGTAGGTAATATCATATTCTATGTATGTTAATAATAAAGGGACTGATGAAAAAACTTCATTTTTTCATATAGTTTAGGTAGCATGTCTTCCAGGTTGAGTAAGAGTCAGTCAAACAAACAGGTAACAAAGTCACCGAGGAGAGAAACAGCGTGAGTGGATATTCAATGCAAGATGATGATTTGACCACATCTAGGTTTTAGAAAGATACCCATTAGCACCAGAGACTATGACTTGGAGGGGAAAAATATGAGTGGCAGAAAGACCAGTAAAGATGCAACTGGAATATTTCAGCCTAGAGATTATGAGGATCTGGTTATGAGAAATTACTAGTATACTACTAATAAGATAATAGCATGAGTGTGAAAGTCTGTATGGATGCAGTATGGACAGGACTTAGTATAGAATATAGGAATGGAAGGAGAGGGAATTCAATATCAAGCCCCAAGAGGCAGGCAATAAAAGTAATTCCAAAGCCATTTCAGAATGATTAGGATCTGTAACAGAATTAGCATCAAAGCAGAGCTGTCCTCGGGGCTACTTTGAAGAAGAAAACATGAGAATAGTCATGTGATCGTTTATATCTGGAATGCTTGCCAAATAAAACTGGTCTCAATAAACACTAAAAATTACTATAATCCTTTTGGAAAATAAATTAATGGTACATATAAAAAGTCATAAAATTGTTCATAATCTAACTTACTAGAGTTTTTCTTCTAATAAATTATCTCAATGAGTTTACAATGAGGGTATAAAGAGCGGCGTACACAAAGATGCAATTTGGTAATTACTAATGATAGGGAAAATGTCGTGTAGTCTGGATATCCATTTAGACTAAATGGGTATGTAGTATGTCAACTTCATTGAATGTGATACGGACAGTAAAAATTAATATTTTAATAACTCCTACCAATTATTGAGTTCAATATATTAGACACTTTATTTTATCCATCCATCTCAATGCACCACAGCACAAATTGTCATCTCCATTTTAAAAGGAAAGAAAATAGCTGCAGAAAATTAAGAAAATTTTCCAAGCTCTCCCAGCTTATGAGTGGCAAAGACTCAGGAGATACTGCCTAGGGATAGATTGTATTAAGGGAGTTAGGGTCAATTGTGTGTATTCATGGTTGTAAGAAGTTCCCAGCCTCTGCTTCCACAGACAGGAAATAACAGAACATAGATTCAGACTCAGATCGGGTTTACTTGACTACAAAACCTGTGTTCTGAACATCCGGCTCACAAACTATTTTTTAAATGACAAAAGTTGAAAATCATGCCCAGTGTCTGATTTCAAATGTAAATATGTACACCTTAAAAGGCAGATAAAAGAAGAATACGTGAGAAATGAAAACTGCTGTGTTTTGCAAGTTTTAAACATTTCCTTATTGTTGCAATTTGGTGTTACAAAAACAGAGCATTTAAAAACAAGAGGATATTAAGGTTAAGAAAAAAATGAAAATCATATGAGAATACTTACATATTTTATAGTATACCCCACACACTCAAATCTTTTGCTGACACCTTGAACTGTCAGTATATTTTTGAAAATCAATCAGAATATTTATCGAATATCTCCTATTTGCTTAGGAATAAATCTGAAATATCCCTTCAACCACTTGTGAATTGGTTCTAAAAGCAAAACTATAAAAACAATTAAAAAAAATACAAAGCATGTGTTAGACATCCTAATATTGTTTTGTTATTACTAAATCCATTTGGATTCTACTGTAGGTTTTTCATGACCTTACTTTTATTTTTCATGAATTTGCTTATAATAGAATATGACTTTTTATTTCTTAATTAAATTCTAATAATGAAATTTCTTAATTCAAATTTTAAAAATGCTCTTCTTTATGTTTCATTACTCAGCCTGTCTTCCATGCTATACACTACAAATTCAAACAAATTTAATTCTCTGAAGCTGATTCTCTGAAAAACCTATATACAGAATTAAACAAATATTAATTAGAAACACTTGTTTAGAAGTGAGTCGCATGGCCAGGATCAGCTATATTTGAACTTTTACAATATATGAGAATTAAACTTGCATTGTGTGGGTGTGTTTAAAATAGTTATGTAAAAAAAAAAAAATGCTAAAAATTCCGAGACATTAGAAGGTATCCTTCAAGTGTCAGGATTCCCAGGTTTGGATCCTAGCTTTGCCTTTTAAGACCTGACAAAAAATTACTCATCTTCCCAAAGCACTCATTCACACATTCCTTATTTGTAAAATTGGGGATATAAATTTTGCTTTTTCCCAGATATGTTGTGAAGCTTAAGTACTTGTATGTGTTAGGTATATACTGAATTATATCTGGTAAATGAAAATATTAGCTGTTATCGCTAAATCTAAAAGTAAAAGGCTTAGCATTTCTACTCCTCTGATATGTTCTTAAATTTCCACAATTTCCCCTAAATGCTCAGCTATGCTTCAGCCAAAATCTTAACGGAAAGAAAACAGCCATAAATTTAGTCCTGCACTCAAATCAGGCGATCTTCGCCAGCTAGATGGAACATTTACAATGGTGTTTGGCTGGCATTTGGTACTTTTAATGTAACAACTTAAAGCTTAAAAGTTATGAAAATATTCAAGTGTTTCTAAAAAGTCAGCTTTTTTCGAGTAAAAAAATATATGCACTCACTTTTTTTTTCCAAATTATTTTGTTTGTCTGAATTACAATACGATCTGCCTGAATTTGAGAGGGAGATCCATTTTAGGCAATGTTCTTATGTTCTTTTGAATCAGCAGACTTTATGTAATAATTTAATTTCATTTAAAATTGTTATTTAAATGGAATGTCTGCACCTTTTTACACACTAAAGAGATACAGTACATGTGTTGTGGGTGGTATGTGTATATGTGTGTGAGGGAAGGGAGAGAGGAAAGATAAAATGAGAGAGAGAGGACTAAATTTACGGCAGAGTTGTGTTCCCTTATGCTACCCTATAGCAAGTGGCACAAAGTAATGTAATTGCCTTTATTCTCCTGTAGACTATAAGGCGAATGAGACTAGAGATCAGTTCCTTCCTCAACACTGAACATAGTGCCTTGCACATACGGAACATAATTAGATTAATATATTTTTGAATAAATGTATACAAGGCAAAAAAAAATTTTAAAATAGGAAATAAAAGAAGAAATGAGAACGGGGGAGAGAGTTTTTGTATTACTGAGTAAAACAGTAGACCAGCCTTAAAGAGAGTGTCTACAAATGGATGTGATAAGATTGCTAATGACTTATGAATAAGAATAAAAAATGGCCACTCCTTGCTTTATTGGATTCTTGTTTATTCTAATTGGATGAAGAAATGGATAGGTAAGTACTCACCTGATCATCAATCCTGAATCACATATTAGATTTCTGGTGAAATTCCAGATAATATAGAAAAATAAAAATATTTATCTTGGTGATATTGGATTATGTAAAACTGTGGAACCAGAGAGTTGTGAAAACACTAAGGACCAGATTCATAAATGCCCTTAGAGTAAATCCATCGTGGAAGTTATCGTTTTTACTACAATTTTCTATAGGGAGATTATTTGAGGATCATACTCCTTTGAAGTACATGTGATTTATGTTTGCAGGGCAGAGAGATTTTTCCTCTTGACATTTATGAGGAAACCACTGTTCTGCCAAATAGTTTCTTATTCCCACCCTTTTTATGAAGTGGCAACACCCCACCCTTTTTATGAAGTGGCAACACAAAAAAATTCTCAGAATCGTTAGATACTGATATGATCAAATTGAACAAAAATGTATATTCTGTGGAAGCTCTTCCATAGTAACTGAACATCTCATGTTTGTTTGGCATTGATTGTCACGTTTTTGTTTCTGCCTGCTTAGTGTCAGGAAATCTTTGAAAAGTTTCAAGAGATACAGCAAGCAAACTTCTATAATTGACTTGGCACAGGGTATTCCTCTGGTATGTAATCCAAAATCAATGATCAATGTTTTAATAGGATTTTTTAGAATTAATTTTTCCAATTTCAATTAATCATCATCACCTTTATCGAAAATTAAACTTTATGGGTAGCTAAGGTATTCTATATTTAAAAAAACAGTTATAGTTTCCAACAATTGCTTCTTAATAAAAGAATAGTAATAATAATACTTGTCTCTGACATTTTATAGCATGTTTTATATATCTAAAACTTTTTTCAACATTAATTATTTCTCAGTCCTTTCCTGTGACATTAAAGAACTCAGAGAGGCTAAATGTCTACAAAGATTACTTCCCGTATGTATTTGTTATGTCTAAAGCTCATATTTGATATCAAGCCTGGACTAAAGAACTGGCTGGAACCAGAGACTATCTAAAAGAGCCTAACAATACAAAATAGGCAGATGCAATTAGCCTATGGCTGGCATTGTGATTAGTTGGACACACCAGTTAGAAACCTAGAACAAGGCTCCTACTACTTTCTAAATGCCCCAAAGACATGAAAAGCTATTTTTATGTGATACTACAGTCTCTTTTATATGTGTTTCACTTGTCACGGTAGTGATTTGTGGAAGAGGCTCTCCAATCCCCATTGTTGCTGACAATTTTTGGAGTACAGTAGGGCTTACTTAGCACAGGAAATAATTGTGAGCTGTTGCATTTATTGTTAATATTATTAGATTTTGCTGATCCTGGTTGCCAACTAATTCTTTCAAGTACTATGGAGGAATACAACATAACACCATGAAAGTAAGATTAAGATGTTAACTTTTTTGAGCACCTACCACGTGCTATATCCCATTTAATACTGAATAACTTGATGATGTAGATATTATTAGCCCTAGTTTATAGATCAAGAAACTTAAGCATGCCTCCTGACTTTAGCTTATAGTCTAGTTGGAGATACACCACACAGTACAATGAAATTTGTTATCTATATTTTGGGGAAAATTTAGGATTTTCTCAGTAGCTTAAAGAAACAGTGGAATCTTCAAATTGCAGATGATTATACTAATAATATTATGAACAGAAAATATTTGTAGCTATTTCATGTATAATATTTTTCCTACATTTTCTTCCTTACAACTGTGGAGGCAGTGGCTTTCATTTCAGAAGGAGAGGGTAAATATAGCTGAGGACAAAGAAGTTATTGCTCAGGCTTGAATTTCAAAATAGAGTGTTTAATGTCATTCTCTGACACAATAGTCAGAAAGCCAAACACTTGCTGAGAGATTTTTCTTGAAATTTCAAAAGCTGTACATTATGTATCAAGCTAGGAGAAATAGGGATAGATTGTGATTATTAGCCACAGACTACAAAAGAGTAGTTGATGTAGTATCTGATTTCCCACCCCAAGGGAAACAAGTGTTTCACCATCTAGAAAGAGAGAGTGATTCAAAGTGAGTCAAACTATAGTATGAATCCCGGTGGATGCCTAATAACAGGCCCATCACTAGGATTAAAAGTTCAAGGTGGGTATGGCAGAAACATCCAAATATTAATACCTTTAATAGCATCTCTTATTCAAGTTTGTGCTCCTCTTCCCAAAATATAACTCTGGAAGTCTACAAACCTCTAAGAACATCTCAGATCTACAATTGGTCTGAGCAACAAAGTATCAATTTAGAGACTAAGGGAGATCTCTACAGACATGGGCCAGAGGACCCACTCCCCAGTGGATTCTTCATACCCTAGTGAGACATGAACGCGTCTGAGCTAAGTGTTTCTGACGTGAGTGTGAAGTGCTGAAAGGGTGGAAGGATTTGAAAGGATGGAACATTCAGATAAGAACATAAAGTACTTGAGTGATTAGTAGTCCTGGGGGATGTACAGAAATTTTAAAGACAGTTTCAGTGACTGCAGTTGATCCGGTAGTTGGACACCTCAGCGGAGGCCAGAGACAGCAGAGGCAGAGGATGGCACAGGGAGTAAGTACCGCTCCCACAGCATGTCTCTCTCTCTCACACACACAGACCTACACACACACACATGCCTACCCTTTTTATGAAGTGTCAACAAAATTCTCAGAAACCTTAGATATTGACATGAACAAATTGAACTAAAAATGTATATTACATCCCACGTGCGCACACACACACACACATGCACACACACAGAACCCAGCAGAAGCAGCAGTACCAATTGCATAGGGAAGAAGGAAAGAAGAACATACTGGCTCAGACGAAGCAACTTGGTAAGTTTGTCAAGGAAACATACAGTTAACAAGTACAGAAATTAGGCCTTGTTAAATACCTTAATATCAGTTATAGGTTTTTTAAAGTTATATTTTGTCACATCAGAGTTTGTGACAATGACCATAAATTTAAATCTACTAAACTATAAATTAAAAACCTCGACTTTAATAGTTTATAAAATATTTCCATTTATTTATCTCATTTGATTCTTATGAGCAAATGGTAAGATAGATATTAATATTTTTTCTTCATACAGATGAAAGAAACAAGGCTTACAAAAATTATATGGCCTGTTTCAAATTTCCTCACTATTACTTGGCATGGGTAGAATCCATATTTAGGTTTTACAATGTCAAAACTCAAACTTTATCCACTATTTTGCATTTGTTTTATTTTATATTTATCTATTCAATTTATAAAACTAAATGCTTAATATATTATTTCATATAATTTAGAATATAGGCCTGATCACATTATGCCTGATAAAGTACAATGTGTCTATAGGTTAGTCATTAATTTCACATCTGGTTTATTCATTTTGTTGGCTATTCATTTATCCTTCAAATAAATATTTAATGAATAGATAATGTATGTTAAGAGCTAGGTATGCAAAAAAATAAGATGCCATTACTGATAAAATCATGGTCATCTTACTGAAAAAGAGACACATCAACAACTAAAATATAACATGATCAGTCTTACAGTAGAAATGTACGTAAATCACTTTCAAAACACAGAGGAAAAAAACCACTAACTTTCCCTGGGATGGAAGGAGGCAGAAGGTATAGAAAGCCTTCATGGAGAAAATGACATTTGGAACTACAATCTAAGGAATGAGTAGAAGGAATTTTTCAGTATTTCTGGCAAATAATAAGGCTTGGGCAAGACAGGGTATATTTTTAGAGCTCCTAATAGCTCAGTGTGGCCAGAATATTGAATGCACATAGAAGGGTGTATTAGTCCATTCTAACACTGCTATAAAGATACCTGAGACTGGGTAATTTATAAAGAAAGGGGTTTAATTGACTCACAGTTCCACACGGCTGGGAGGCCTCAGGAAACTTACAATCATGGAGGTAAGTGAAGGAGAAGCAAGACATGTCTTACATGGCAGCAGGAGAGAGAGATAATAAAAGGGGAACTTCCAAACACTTTTAAAACCATCAGCTCTTCCAAGACCTATCACAAGAACTATCATGGCTCTCTCTCACTATTACAAGAACAGCATGGGGGAAACCAACCCCATGATCCAAATACCTTCCACCAGATCCCTCCCTCAACACATGGAGATAACAATTTGAGATGAGATGTGGTTGGAAACACAGAGCCAAACCGTATCAGAGGGTGAAGCAGAACCACTGTGTGAATACGTTATCCATATCAAAGAGCTGGGGGACAAGGAGTCAGTGATGGTTTAATCAGGAGAAGTGTCCTACGTAGACCTGTGTTTCACAAAATCTCAAGGTGGGAGGACCCCATAGAGGTGAGAGTGAAGGAAGAAAAGTCCAGAGGAAGTGAGGGATCAGTGAGGTCCATTCAGGGCCCAGTGGAATCAGGCAACAGGAGACATTAAAGAGTCCTGAACTGGGGAACTGTTGTGGGAACAATGACAGAAAAGGAAAATGAAAACTATTTAGGAATTGGAGACCATAAAATTAGAAGAAAAAGCGTATGCTCATAAGGGAAGAAAGAAGTAGAATATTTTAAGTTTGGATGAGTAAGTAATATAAAGACAAAGAGAAGGGATTGAAGAAGGAAGCCATTTCCTACCAAAAAGGAAAACACTCTGTTGTATTGTACCACATTTTGCTACTTGCATACTTACAAATATCCCAGGGGCACAACAGATATCTAGATATGCAAACATGTACAATATATTTCTTCAGTTAAGTATACTGAATGCAAGAGAATACCTCTACAAATGTCATTATTTAGATGTAGATGTGAAACAGCAAGAACATTTTGGGAGTTACTAGAGTCACTTGAATTCTATATTGTTCCTCAGAATTCGGAAAATAGAAAATCCAAAGTTTAACAATTAATGGAATTTCTTAGAATCTCAGCTTTTGTTGCTAAATAATCAACAAAGGGTAGTATTTTAAAGAATTAAGGCACAAATTTAAATAATACTCAAAATGCCTATAATAAACTTTGGTAAAATGCCTTTTTTACATCAATAGTTCAATTTTTAAAATTGACACTGATATCCAGCTGAAAGATTTATTTCATTTTTTCAATTATGATAATAATAAATAACAGTTATCAAGAGTTACTGGAATAATTTTAAGTAGATGGTATGTAGTACCTCACTGAATTCTCCCCCTAAATAATCTAATAGATTATTTAGGATCCCAGAAAAAGAGAGAGGCCCTCAGCTGCTGGCCAGTCTCTACTGCACTCAGTCCCCCACCACATTGAAAATCCCCCCAACTCACAGTTTTCATGCCAGACACCCTGAAGACTGAAAGAGGCTTAGGGAGCCCCATTTTGCCATGTACCATCAATAAAGTCATCTGTCTCCACCCCGCCCCCAAATGAGAATTTTTTTAAGTCTAGAGGAAATTATTGGGAATCTTCTAAAAGGAAAATTAATTCTACAAAGAAGGCATTTACAAAGATTAGTTTGACAAATGGTGACAGAGACTAAAGTCAGAGAGAACAATTACAATAATATTTAAGTTCTTACACATAGGGAAGGAAGGACAAGGAAAGAAAAGTCCTTTAAGTAGGTCAATATTTTAAATTGTCAAAAATTTAAATTAATTTTATTTCAGTATTTTGACTTATCCTCCAACATCTGGATGTAGTAAAGCTGGCTGACTATCAGACTAGCTCTTGGTAATTTCACCATTTAACAACAGTAGATTTAAGTGTACAGTAAACCTCAATTCTTTACAGAGTTACAAAAATTTGTAGTCTCTCCATTTTAAGAATCACTTTTGTAAGCCAGATTTTTAGCAGCTGATTTCATCTGTGACATAAAAGAAGCAAAAGCAGTATCTTGTACAATGTTTAAGATAAACAATGGAACAGTTTGCTAATTAAACATCTTACAAGAATATATTTCTTGGTAATAGTTCATGTAGTTCTTTCTGAACTCACCGGTGGCTGGCTGTGTCATTCTGACAGGGTCCATGGCCCTCATTTAACAGGCTGCAAGTGTTTTATCACATGTTGTACTTCCAAGAAATGTTTACTGTGATAGCTCACAACTTATTCTTGACATCTGCAGACTCTTTCAAAGTATCTATTTTTGTGTTTATGGTGCAAATTAGTATTGGTATCATACACACTTACACATATGATGGAAATTATTTTCATAATGACACAATATGTAAATATATTACACTATGTGCAAGATATATACCATTTATCAACTTTTTAGAAGCTTTGAATTTCATCTAGCCTGATCTATGCAAATGGTAGAGGCATCTTTGGAAAGATTAGAATATTCTACAACACAGAATTCTCCTGATGTAATAAAACTTTCCTGGATTCTTCTAGCTCTTCAACAAAAGGAAAAGGTACCTTTTTGTCTATAAATTGTATATGCTTCCCTTTTGCTCCTTGAATCGGCAGAAAGATCTTTAATGACTATATATTTTCATTCTTTTGTTAAAAATCATATTTGCTCACAGAGTAAATATGGTAAGGATTACATAAAGAAAAATATATATATTATGCCTAGATGAGTTCCTCAAATAATAGTAGGTCCCCAATAAATATTAACTCCTTTCTTCTCCTTTTATTCCATTAGAATACAAATTCATTTTGAAGTAGTTTTGTAAAGGTTTGAGATAAAGCATTTCAAAATATCAGGAACATATAACTGTGTATCAGTCTAGCAGTTTACAATCAATGAACATGGATGGAACATTTTCTTTAATATTTTTCTATATGTACAGTGCCAAAAGAGACGATGATAGTAGTGGCTTCCTCTAGAAAGTGATGACTGAGTTGAAATTTGAAGATAAAATAGTAGTTAACCAGATAAAAAGAGAAATGAATGAGAACAACACATGCAAAGGGCCTGAGGTGGCAGGAAACAAGGCCTTTCCTAGGCTGAAAGAACACTCACATTTGTGGACACTGAGGAAGTGAAGCTGGAGTGTAGATAATAGCTAGACTTACAGGAATCCATATGTTTTCCTATGAGGCACAGGTCTTTATCTGTGTCTTTATCTCAAAAGAAATTGCAAGGCAATAAATTGTTTTAATTGGGGAAGGGGTAAGATGGTTCAGTTTGTATATCTAAAGTATTATTTCTAAAGTATTATTAAGGTAATAGTGTGTTAGATTGCTTTTCTTAATTAAAATTACTTAATCGTCACAATATTTATGTGAGATGGGTATTATGTTCACTTTAGGGATAAGTTATGATGTAGAGAGTTAAAATAACTTTTCTGAGGTCACCTAGCTAAAAAGTAACAGAAAACAAATTTAAATCCATATCTTTGGTATTACTGAAATTCAACTATGCATGCCACTAAACCACAGCTGTTGGCAAAACACAATTTTGAGAGATATTTGATAAAATAAAATTTTGAAGGCCAGGGTAGCAGATGGCAAGGGAGTAACAGAAGTTAGGCAACAAAGAGTAGTAAAACTTCTAAGTCTTCTAAAATAGAAGACCCCCAAAATAACCTCAAATATTTTTATCTAATGGGATAACAGAGAAATAAAATTTAAGGAAATAATAATTCTTTCCACCTTTGCCTCTGAAACTATTTTTTGCTGATCAGCCTGGGGTTCACTTTCACAAAACTATAGCCGATGTCAACTGGATATTTAGGATGAGAGAAGTAAGCGATTCCAAGCATTGACAAGTACAAAACCAGCCATCCTAATGAGCCATATTCATCAAAATGAGTAAGTCTTTTCATCTGCTGCAGATTACCCTAGAGTTGTGTTTTTTCTCTGCCATTTTGCTTATTTAGCTGGGCACAGAAGATATTCATTAAGAGGCAGAACTGGCAGTCCCAAATACCTTTCTGTCTTGGAGAGGCCTTGCATACATACTGATAATTGGTGTGATGAAATGAACCCCTCAGAAAGTCTTTGTGTGGATAATATCACTCTTTGTCAATCAAAGAAAAAAAATTGAGAGATAGTGCAATGCAGCCCTATTTGTACCCATAAAACAATTCAAATGACTTTGCTAAACCCCAAGTTTGTTGACAAATCTGTAGCTGAAAATAACAAATAATGCCTATATTTTTATATCATTTCCCCAACTGGGGGCAAGTTATTTTTCTGTTAAAAAAAGAAGTGAGAAATTATAAAATAATTATGCATTGGCATAATAATTCTTGAACATAAAACATAGTCATTTTAAACACAGCAGTCTTACTTGTCTCTGTTTTATATACTGGAGTTCTTTGTAATATCTTACTGGATAAAAGCAGTCCACAATTATAAAAATGTTTCAAAACCACTGACCTAGTGGTGACTGTGTTACCCTTGAAAGTAGGAGTACAACTAGTTTCCCCAAAACACCTAAGCAAGTAGCAACATAAATAATCTAATCTATTTACTTCTGAAGAATTTAATTAGATATATGTCATATTTTTGTGATTCCATTTAACAAAACAAAAAAATTTATTTGTAAAAGTATAGTTAATTTAATAAATAATAGTTATAATCCAAAGTTTTAGATACAGTAGGTCTGAACAAAAATAAAATATATAATGTTTTGAGTATGAAAGGGAATTTCAGGCTTTATGAATTGATAGTTATCTGAAAAATGCTTAAGTATGTCCATTCCTAAATTATAAAATGCTCCATAAATCCTCCAGATATTATAAAAAATAAAATTTTATTTTATAACTAAACTTCAGTGTTTGAAAGATAAGAAACTGTTTAACCAAGCTAAAATTGATTTGTTTAGATATTAGATATTTAGATTAATATCTAAATTTTAATATGAATGTTATTTTTCCCCAAATGTCTTATAACTTAGGAAAATAGGGCAAAAATAATTTACTTGAGAAATTTGTAAGATGCATTTCAAGCTAATCAAAGAAGAAAAAATATCAAAACATACTCATAAGTACAACTGCATTAAACAGACTTGCATCCTGGCCAGGATACAAGAGCCAAGGAAGAGACCCAGGGAACTCAACAATTGGCATCCATTACTGCCATTCCTTTGGTGCCAGTCCACTCAGAGGCAGTTATGTTAAGAAGGAAAACACTGTCTTTCAAAGTATACGTGCTAAACTACTACCAAAGAAGTAGATAAAGATTTGGAATGAGCTGGAATTCCTGATGGCATCACTGAGCCACTTATACCAGATGGTTGCTTAACCATTTGTTCCCTTGCCGTACCAGGTATGGTTATGTGACTTGTTTTGGCCAGAGGAATGCAAATGGACCTAAAATATGCTATGTGTGAGCAGAAGCTTTCATTGAACTTCAGTTGGCCAGTTTGACCTCTTGCTTCTGTCCTCTACCAGGAAAACAGCACATCTGAGATGAAGGCTGCTCCTTCAGCTTGGATCCTGGAGTGAGAAGATTGGGTAAAGAGAGCTGAGTGGAGTTGTTGCTATCCCACAGGTCTGTAGGGGAGAAATGAATGTTTGTGGTGTAAGCCACTGAGATATTTTGAGATTAAAATTACCACTGCAAAAGCTAACTGGAAGAAAGGGTAAAATAAGTATCTTAGTTAAGCTACTAATCATTAATACTTCTTTTATTTCCAGCTAAATACACTCCTAGATGATGTATCCATGAGCAAAGGACTTTCATTCTACTTATTTGTGCACCCTCTGGGCAATAATCTACAGCATGTCTTAAATGACAGAATTCAGCTGTGAAAAATTTTGAAGATGAAGAGCTCTAGGATAAGGTACCACATATGGGACAAATTGCAAATGGGTGTAACCTTGCCCAGAGAATCCCACAGCATGGATCCCTTGGTAGCGCTGCAAGAGGCTAAGGAAGTGCTTGAGTGGTGGCTTAAAACAAACTCTAGCAATGGTTTACACTCTTCTACTCATCTTAGGAATCCAAGTATAAAAGGACCAGGAGTAAACTGCCCTTCTAAACCATAAAGCATACCGAGTAAAGATGGAAGAAATTAGTATTTTCTTTTCATGCCAAAAAAATAATTAAAACAAAGCCAAGATAGCAACATAAGGTGAGTCACTCTAATGCATACCCAAATTTCATGTATTTAAAAACTTTTTTCTTAAAATGAGGCTTTAATTATTTTTCCCTATAGAAGTATTCATTTCCAGTAATTTTATTTAGTAATAAGTGTTTACATTTATAAGTTGATGCTTCTTCAATATGTCAGCGTTATTCAGTTTCCTTCGTTCTGTCAATGTTCTAGTTACACATGAATAAATTATTTCCCTCTCCAGATCCTCCAGTCAACAAATTGTACTTATATGTATTCAGTTTCTCATGCCAGAAATCTTGGAACATCCTTGATACCACACTTTCTTTCATTAGCCCTCACTACTATCAATTCAGCAATGAATCCAATACCTTCTACAAAGCTTATTTCACTTCCATCTACCTGTTCCCATTTCCACTACCAAAATTGTAGCCCAAGATAATTTACTGTCCAACTCACTGTAACATCTCCTAATTCATGAATCTCTATTTCCACTCTGACCTTCGTCTAAATAGAAGCTATGTAAACATAGGAGCCCGAGTAATCATTTAAAAATCTCAATCAGTTCACACCACTTTTGTGTTTATAAATGCTTAATGACTTTGCACAGAATGTAGGATAAACAACTTCAATTCCTAACCTGGTCAGTAAATCCTTGGATGTCTGGCTCATGTCTGCCTCATATTATGCCAGTTTCCCTCTGCTCCCCATATCCAGTCACACTGGCCTCCTGCCAATCACATTGCCCTCCAATGTACCATCCTCTTCTGATTTAAAGTTTTGCATTTGCCATTTGCCCTGACTAGAATTCTCCTGTCCTCTTTCTTTGTCTGGCTAACTTCTATCATCTTAGAGGTTTTATTTCAATAGAAGTTCATCAAAGATGCTGCATCTCAGAACTTCAAAATATTCACTCTGAGTACCTTGGTCTTTTTCTTCTTAGCTTTTATCATAATTAATTTGTAATTATATGTCCCTAGAATTATTATTTATTTAAAGTCTGTCTATACCATTAGACTGTAAACTCCATGAAATCAGAGACCAGGTATGTACTCAGCCGTGCCTAGCATGAGGCTTGGCACACAGTAAATATTTAGAATGAATGAATGCAGGCAGGCAAGAACTTAGTAAAATTTATTAAACAGAAAAAGTTGCAGATTCCAGTAGATACGGTAGAGTTTTATTATAAAAGTTCTCCCAATAATATACAGAATGAGAAAATATATTGCACCCTAGTTTCTTTGATTTGTTTCCAAATCCGAGGAGCTGTTCTTGAGTTGTACAAGAACACTAGCTTAGTTCTTAGACTTCTGGTATATTAAAATATGCTTGTGCACAAAATTTCCAACTGAGAAAGTCAAAGTGCTTAAGACTTATAAAATTTTCTCAAATAGATTGATTTTTTATCTTTTAAATAATATATTTGTGTATTAAATAACTTTGTTAAAAATTATATCTTTAATCAGTCATAAAATGTAATATATTTTAATATTACAATCCAAATTAGTGGCATACTTATTTCTGTAGTTGTGACACCATAAACTGGAAATCAGGATTCTACTTTTAATAGAATAGGATTCCACTTACACTTTGTCTCTCAAACTCAATAAATTCGAGAAAGAGGGAAGTATAGGTTATTCTCTATTAACAAACAACTCCCCAAATCCCAACATATCAATGCTTTATGTCTTTCTCACACCACATGTCAAATACATATGTGCCAAGAGGACTGCATTTACTGTAGTTGTTCATGGACCAGGATGATGGAGGCTCTATCATGCCATGTACTTCCACAATTACTATATTAGGGAAAGAGCAGACAGTGCACTGGGTCATAAATACTCCTATTCAGGCCAGGTGCAGTGGCTCCTGACTGTAAGCCCCACACTTTGGGAGGCCAAGGCAGGAGGATTGCTTTAGCCCAGGAGTTTGATACCAGCATGGGCAACATGGCAAGATGCTGGTTCTACCAAAAAAAAAAAAAAAAAAAACCATCTATTCAAAAGAGACACTCCTTACCTTTTGTTCTGATTGCCTCAACCAAAGCAAGTCATATGGCTATGGCTGGGAAGCAGAATCCTATGATATTCTCAGAAAGGAGGAGAAGAAGGAATTGAGGGATAATGACTACAAGGTCATTTAGAGGCATTCAGAAGAATAAGTGGAACGATTCATTCATTGAAACATTCATTCACACAACATGTATCTTCTTCTGCACCAGGCTGTGAGCTAGTTTGCTTGGGATAAAATATCCAGTGAGTCTCTACATATATGCTGGTTTGGGAAACAGTCATTTTAATAATTATTTAAACAATGATACTGGGAATGAATGAATGGTCCATATATTGAAGTATCCTAAAAATACCAATATAAAGTGACCTTTGTGTGATCACACAAATCACACAGTTTAAAGGTTTAACCTTTTTTATTTTTTTAAAAAAGATAGGTGGAGAATGTAACCAAGGGATTCTGAAGTTTCATTAAACTATATTCATATTCAACTTAATGGTGATCTTTACCCAGTGTGAGGGTAAATTTCTCAGTCGACTCACATCCAGAAAAAGAGAATACAAAACCCAAGTAACACTTTAGGGTTTTTCTTTTTTTGTTACCTTCCTTTTTAATGTAAATACTAGAAGCTATCATATTACATTTTATTATGTTGATTCATTAAATTATAACTCTTGACGCCCAATAAAGTTTCTATTTTCTACACTAAAATATGCTATTTTTCCATTGTTAAGCAATAATATTAAACCATTAAGTGGCATTTAAAACAAGGAAGTATTCATCTATATTACCAGAACTAAAATACAACTTTTTTTCATGCATTTCTATTTTTTGCACATGATTATACAAAGAAATTCTACTAGGGAAGAGGGGGAAGGAGATTAATATTCCTTTATAGAAATTATGGATAAGTTTACCCTTTTTATATGGAACTTAAACATGCATAACAGTTCTAGTAGTTTCTTCTTGTACCAAAGTACAAAAGTACATCATCTTTGCATCCAGCCCCCTGTGTTCACATCCCACATTGATGTCTACTGTGTTTGAGTTTCAGTGGCTTGCTTTTTGTCTGTAGGAAGTAAACCTTAGCTATAACGAGGCAGAAAAAGCAGGTAAACAAACAAAAAATGTCCATCCTCCTTATATTACATGTGTAAATAACCGCTCATTAAATAAAATTAGATAGTGCAAAAGATAAAACAGGTATTATTATGGAGTAATTGAAACCCTGGACTGCGAGAGGTTGACATCTTGTATTACTGTTAACACCTAGACGTAGGACATTGAGATTTTGTCATGTAAAATGGTGTGTGGGATTACACTCACAGATGCAGAAATATGTTCCGTTCTATCACACCCACGAGCCTCTGAACAGTACACTGAAAGCTGGCATGAATAAGAACCATTTTACAAAGGAAAAGCATAGCTAATGTGCTGATATGTGATGCATTAATTTAGTCATCATGGTGTTTCTTCAATTTAAAACATTATTTCCTTAATAAGGAGTTATGTTTTTTAAAAAGGATTATTAGATGGGACTGTGTAGGTATCTTGTTTAATCAAAACTTTTCTTTGTAAATATTTCTACATTTCATTGTTTACAACCCAAATACATATTTTAAGAGAATTATACCATAATTTCAAAAATGCTTTACAATCATTGCTAATATGGTTTGCTGGTGGGTTATAAAACATCTTGCCTTAAGTTTACCTGTAGTCAATGCTTCTAGATATGGTGGACTAAGAATTTTTGCATTAGAAAAAACATAAATGAAACGTTTATTTCAAGTTTGTCTTAGAAGAACTATGTTGTAACAGATGTATAACCAGATATTTAGAAGAAGGAAGGATCTTACTATTTTAAAGGACCTTCCAAAGTAACTTTTTTTTTTTTTTTTTCCAAACAGAGTCTCACTCTATCACCCAGCCTGGAGTACAGTAGTACGAACTCAATTCACTGCAACCTCTGCCTCCTAAGCTAAAGCAATCTTCCCACCTGAGCCTCCTGAGTAGCTGGGACTACAGATGAGCACCACCACTCTTGGCTAATTAAAAAAAAAAAAAAATGTAGATACGACTTCTCATTATATTGCTCAGGTTGGTCTCATACTCCTGGACTCAAGCAATCTTCCCACCTCAACTTCCCAAAGTGCTGGATTACAGTCACCCAGCCCAAAATGTAGCTTAATAATGCAAAAAACTTCTCAGAAATGAGTCTGTTTTACAAATTCCAACTGTATTGTATTTTATACTCCTGATTAGAATGGTTTCCTAATTAATATTCAAAGTAATAGTTTATAGAAAGCCCTAACAGCACTTAAAATCCTTCTTGTTTTTTGGTGAGAAAACTCATTGGTTGATCCCTAATAAAATTAGCAAATTTAAAAGAGAATTCATATACTTAAAATGAATTGAACATTTCTTCATCATCCAACATTCATTTAGCTGGTATTATCCTAAAAAGATCAATGATTTAAAACGAACATTTTAGTTTTAATATTTTAAGAAAGGATATAGTATCCAAATTTAGAATGCTTCAATATTAGTGAGAATTAATTCCACATTTCTTAAATAAAGATATCTTTTTAAAAATAGAATACTTAATAGATGTTAAATTTATAGCATGGGAGTTTGCCTAGACAGTCAAGTCAAAGTGGAGGATAGGGCAATTGTCCAAAATGCTTAAGCCAAATAAAAACTCAGGGCATAATTAAGGCCAAAAATTAAACTCAGATTGAAATTCAGGCCAAAAATTAAATGAAAAAGAAATGTTCTTTGGATGGTGTCATCAAATTGGCTAGATATATTAATTAGATCTATTGAATTAAGGTTCCTTTCTCTCTTCTACTTTGCTCGGGTATAAGAGACCCCAGTAGTTCTAAGGGTGTGGTTTTACTGGCAGACAGTGGGAGCCACAAGACCTGGTTTTATTGCTATGTCTCTCATTAACAGCTGGTGATCCTCAGCAAGAAAGTATACTTAGTGGGGTCTCAGTTTCCTCTTTTTATAAAATGAGACACTCTACATTCCTTTCCAGCTCTGAAGTGTTATAAACTCCTGAAATAGTAAGATTACAGTTATATCTGTGTGTGCATGTGTGTTGAGAAATAGAACAATTACAGCTGTGTGTGTATGTGTGTGGTGTGCCCAGTGTTCAACAATACGATATTACCCTAAGGACTTCGCTAATATTTAACACTCACTCTAAGTTTAACTAGGTATTTGATTTAATTACAATAGCTTTTATAATTGTCTTAAGAAATTAATCACACTTGATATAGGGAAGAAATTTTTTTCATGTCTTGAATTACACTGATCAGAATAGCACTGGATAGTAACTATTTAATATTATGAGTGCTCAAAATACGTGGTCCAAGGTATATCTCCATCCAACATGGCTCTGTAAGGTACCTACTGGTGGTAAAAACTACAGTGATGAAGCCCGGGCAGGGTGGCTCAAGCCTGTAATCCCAGCACTTTGGGAGGCCGAGACGGGCGGATCACGAGGTGAAACCCCGTCTCTACTAAAAAATACAAAAAACTAGCCGGGCGAGGTGGCGGGCGCCTGTAGTCCCAGCTACTCGGGAGGCTGAGGCAGGAGAATGGCGTAACCCAGGAGGCGGAGCTTGCAGTGAGCTGAGATCCGGCCACTGCACTCCAGCCTGGGCGACAGAGCGAGACTCCGTCTCAAAAGAAAAACAAAAAACAAAAAACAAAAAAAACTACAGTGATGAATACTTTTGATGCAGAACACTTAAGTCGTTAGTATTTAGAAGTCTATTACTTGCAAGTTTTGATTGTTTTAGTTACACCATCTATGACACATTAATTCTTTAAGTTCAGCTGTCATATTTTAGCTTTGTGTCCATTACTTACCTTTTTAGTGCAACAAATGTCTTCATAATACTTAGGCACTATCTTAATAAAGTCCATTTCTTACCTTTTCTTCCATTATTGAATAAATTGACAATACAGCCAAGTATCTATATTTTGCCACTACACCAAGAGTATTCTTTTTCAATGTAATAACATAAAATCCTGTAGTTTCTCAGTGACTTGTCTAACAGCTCTTTTCCAATTGTTTGTCCCACATTTTCCTCTGTTAGCTCTGTTTTTCTGCTTTTCACAGTACCATTTCTTTTTACCTATGAAAATTTCATGATGATAATGATAGTACTTATGCTATCGTTTTGTTTTTAAGGTCAGCTACCTCTTTCCTACAATTGAAATCAATAGTTTCTCACTTGTTCTCATACTGCTTTACCTCTTGAGTATCACAACATTTAAGTATCTCCCTCATCTGACTCACCCCGCCACACACACAAATATCCTACAGTTCCATTGTTTTTAACTTAAGCCATTTGTTATGATACTACCTTGGGTATACCTATCCCCTGGTGTTAAGTATGCTTTCAACCTTACTGAACTCCATGTACAGCAAAAATATCCTGGTACAACTGAAGAAACTGCATCTTTAAGAAGTCTATAAATGAATTCTTTAAACAATGTAAACAACTGCTCCATTGTTAAAATATTTAAACAGATCATGTCAATGTTAATAGACATTTCAATGCTTCATCCCTGACAACTACTATTCCTTTCACATGTATTGAAGTAAAATAATATTTTGTATAGAGATTTTAAGTAGTTTACTAAGCAGTGAACAATAAAATGAGAATGAGTGTACACAGGAAATCCTTTGGGTTATTAATGTATTTAATATTTTTCCCATATGTCTTTGAATGACAAATGATAATGTTTCTATTATGATTAATAATTTAATTAGCATATATGATGCCTCCCCAGGGGCTTAATTATCAAGTGCATCATCATAGTTTCAAAATAGACATGACAGCTATTGGCTCAAAATTTGCTTTATTGAAAATTTCCATAATGTACTTTTATATGACAGATTCTACTAGGTTATCAAATTTCTGTCATGAATGAATTATTCCAAGATAATAAGCAATAGTATTTTCTATACCTATACTAAATAATAGTCAAAAAATGATAGGGTGTATTATTGTCAAATATGCAGCTTTGAAAAACTGACTCAAAATCTTAATTTTTCTTTGTACACCAGGAAAAACTTCTGTAATCTACAGATTTCAGTTATTTACCAAACTGCAATTTATGCCATGAAGGAGAGAGCACAGAATGGGGAAAAATGAACAGGGACCAAATCTGGGGTTAAATCTTGGCCCATCTGTTTCCATGTGGCATGGAATTGCCACTTGCTGTCTTTGAGTTTCAGATTTCTAATCTTTACAACAGTGAGAATCATGCTTCCTATAGGATTATTTTGAAGTAAAGTACATGACTCATGGTAGGAGTTTAGCAAGTGGTAACTTATTATAATTATGGTTACAGTTCGGGTACTATGGTAGGGGAAGCAATGTGACAAGTGATACTCATAGATTTCTGAGCATATTCACTTTTTTGAGATAGGAAATAGACATATTTGGTTATTTAAATGGCATGCTTTTAATTACACCATTATATAATACACATAATTATACTATGCTATCACTAAACACAACCACACACACACACACATACCCCACACACACATTACTATAAAAAAACTAATCAGTACACAAATGTTTATACTTCACTCTTGTAACATTTCCAAACCACATTTCATTGTACCCCTTTGTCTTATCTGGTACGTCCTACAGTTATAAAATGGTAATTATTGCCACCTGTATTTTATCTTGTTAAAAGAGACGTATTACCTAAGACTGCATATTACTTCTAGACGTACCTAAGTTTTTCTTACTCCTCTTTCACTATCTCAGGGTAATACTCTACAGTTGGTTCTATAAAAATATAAAATTATTTATAATGATTCAAACCTGAGTCACATAAATAACATGGTTAAAAGCCACATCAAGAAAAAATACTGTTGATTTGTGGCAACCATCATTCAAACATTGTTAATTTATAGTGTCACTTTTCATTTTGAGTTTTTATTGACAATTCACAAATCAATTTTTTAAAACATATGTGAAGCCTGTCTATGAATCTCCTTCTTTGATTTAGGTATTTGATTTAATTACAACAGCTTATATAATTTGCTTTTTTTATTCTGTCAGAATAGAATATAATTTGTTTCATTATAGGTTTAAATTGCTATTTTATATTAAAATTTTATTTCTTAATATTGGAACATTGAGAACTCTCTACTGAAGACTGATATTGACTACTAAATTAATGAAATTCAGAGTGAAAACTTCAAGGTTCTCCAAAGAGCCTAGAGTCATCTCCAATGATATCTTTCCATGGCAATAAAAATTAGTTAATAGTAAGTCAGCTTGTCATAAACTAAGAGTCTGTTATATGTCACAGATTTGAATTAACATTCCCCTAAAGTCATCTTGCAAATTTACATGGCTTCAAAAAAGAATGTGGATGATACTCTGCAAAGCAGTCATTGTTATTAGAGACAATAAAATACACCAAATAATGTCTTTCAATGATAGTGTGGCTATTATAACTATTGTGTTCAACAGTATATATGTTTGAAATATTTTTTTCAAAAAACTATGAAATAATTTATGTGAAGAAAGAAAATGTAAGAAGAATCCATAAATAATTCAAATGATAATTTATCAATAATTGGTTACTCTTCATGTAGTCTGTTAATCTGGATAAGAAATGAAGTTATAAATTAAATATATAAATCTGAAAATAAAATTTTAGTATCTATAAATGTAATTTTGATACATCAATTAAAACCTAACATCAATATCTTACCTGTTCTAAGAAGTGAATGTTTTAAAGTTGTGATTAACAAGATCAAGTTTTTGTATCAAATATTTAATCATGTACTATGTACTGAAATAAGAGATCTACGAGTACCTTTGGAATGAACATCATATAGATAATATAGTTTATCACTTTCATAAGCAATAACATTTCATAATATTAATTTATATTTTAGTGATTTTTTGAAATCCAAAGAAACAAAAATGCAGACACACAAAAACACTGTAAGCTTATGTTCTGTATTTTATAAAGGAATTAGAAAAATTAAAAGCTTATACAAGAAAGTGGAATAAGAATTTAATTGAGAAAATGTTAATGCCAGCCTAAAGCTGCACTAAAATTCTGAATAAAATATGGCTACTGCAATTGGACCAGGTTTCTTTATGAAGTTGTTTCTAATTCTGAAGCTGCATATGTGCAGACACAAGTGATGTAGAATGTAAGTGTTGCCATGGTAAGTACACATTTTTTCTTGGCTAGTCAATTTTTTCTTAAAAATGTATAAAGAACTCTCACCTTATAATAAGTCATGAAAATTGACTGTTTTTCTTATCATTACTTATTAGTATGATGCAATG
Source organism: Theropithecus gelada (assembly GCF_003255815.1). NCBI lineage: Eukaryota > Metazoa > Chordata > Mammalia > Primates > Cercopithecidae > Theropithecus > Theropithecus gelada. Next base: position 97,434,845 of record NC_037668.1, on the reverse strand, counting down.
CAGCATAATACAGAAATAAACCGTCTTTTAAAAACTTTAGCCTACTAAGATGAATTATAAAGCATTAAGTGAAAATGAAACAAGAAATCTCCAAGTCAGGTAACTCTAAATATTGGATGGTAAACAAGTTATATCTCCACTAAATTAATAAATATTCTGTCCTCAGGACATTTTTCACAGGCCTAAGACACCTCAGAAGTCCAAACGCAATCGCTAAACACACCCCCAATATACTTTAGCCCTATGACTCTTAAGGAAAAATAAAATAATACATCCCTACTTTCTCATTTCCCCCCCTGTGCAATCAATGATTTCTAAAAAGTAAAGACTTAATTGCTTTACTGTCTTTTGTAAAAACAAACAAACAAACAAATAAAAAACACCTCGTGGTAGTTCCCTTAGAGTCCTGGAAGCCAACTCAAGGAAGCCTGGATGGAGGTGTGACACTTGGAATGGGGAGGTGGTGTAATCTGTTGTGAATCACAGCAGGTTCTGAAGTGCTGGAGAACCCACGTGTGCAGGGGCTGGAGAACTTTTCCACCGTCTCCCAGAGGAAATGTCTCATTTTAAAATAGGGGGCTGGCTGGAGCAAGGGGTGGGGGTGAAGGGTGGGCGATAAAAAAAAAAAAAAAAGAAAAGAAAAGAAAAGGCAGAGGCGAAGCTTTCAAACCGTTCACGCATATCTATCTGTGCTTGTTTTCCCTCTATTTCGCTTCCCATCAACTTTATTGTTGTTATTATTATTATTATCATTTTCCTTCTATAGGAGGACTTAAGCAACCGGGATGCTGAGCATCTCATAGGCTCAGGCTGGAACAAAGAAAATCGAGTTCCTAATACTGTATCTCTCCCGTTGGAGGGATCACGTGTCCTGCTTTCGCTGGAATGCACTCTTCTCGCCCACGCTATAAAAATCTCTATTGTGCTTAGAAATTTCGCCTAGGTTAGAATATGCTCACATAAAATTGCTTTTCATCCATCAGGAGAGCCACATTTCTACATACACAGATACAAATCTATTTACCTGCTGACCCAGTTACCACTGCAGGTAAATTCGATGTGTTTAAAGAGTATGGGAAAAGTAATCAAGAAGAGCAGGTGGAGGGCCCCTGCGTCTTACCGATCCCCACCCCCATCGCTTTTTATTTATTTATTTTTTTGTAATTCCTTTTGAAGGAGAACTTCGAAAGGAACGTGGGAGTCGTAGATGGTTCCTTTCTGAAGCCAATTCCTGGGAGTTGTGAAAGTGACCCCGTCTCTTCTCTGCCTGGAGCTGTGCCCTCTCGCCCAACCCGCTCGCTTTGTGACTTGATGGGGAAGAGACAGTCAGGGAAGAGCGGGAGTAGAGGGCGGAGGCGGGTCCTTTATTCAGCCCTGATGGCTGAGAAGTAGTGTAAGGAAGCAATCTTGCAGCCATCTCCGTTATTATGAAGTCACACTATTTTAAAAGGCAATCTGTACAGTCCCCCCAACCCCCGCCCCCATTCTTGACTCTGCAAACAGTAAGATTAGAGACTACTGGTAGCCAATCTAATAGTCCATGAGCCAGGGTGCCATGATTACCTTAATGCTAATGTGCTTCCCTCCCTCTTTCCACGTCGAATCCGAAACACGTCCTGCATCCTTAATAACTCGGAGAGGAGGACGCAAGATCCTCAAGGGGACCCAGCGCTGGATTGGGAATAGGCAGGTTCACCAGCTTCTCGTGCCACACAAAGGAGATGTGTGGGTAGGAGTTGTCTAGCTGACAGGGAGGGAGGCAAGGTTCTCCCTGACTCCTAGGGAACGGGCTCCCCCACTTCTTTCCGTCCTCCAGTCTTTCATGCTCCTTCGTCCCCTCCATCCCCCCAAACCCCACCCTTTCCCTTCAATCCCAATGGCATAAAAATCTTCTAATTGTATTTTTTTCAAACAGACATTGAGACACTGATACAACACCTTCCAAGATAGAGACAAGTGCGTCCTGCCACAAGTGTGTGTGAGTGTGAGTGTGTGTGTGTCACGATCAAACACGCGCTTCATCCCTCAGACACCTCTGGGAAAAAAGCTGACTGGAGATACCCAAGATAATAACGAGGAGCTAAACCTAATTTCAGCGGAACCAATGGTCCCAGCACCAGCGCCCAAAATTCACCTTTCCTTTTCGCAGTATGTAACCCTTTAAGGTCTCTTGCCAGCTCAAGCTACTCGGTGCTCCCATGCACCCGCCCAGTTAGCACCCCATTTCCAAACGCTCTGCAACCTACCACATCAGCGCCGCCTCCGCTGGCCACCGCACGAGCAGCTTCCCGCGAGCGCCGAAGCCTCCCGCCCTGCCACCCCCGCCCCCGGCCGGCCTCTGGGGTCCCACACCTAGCGCGCCTACGGTCGCCGCGGCCGCACGCGGCTGGGCCGCCGCAGCACCCTCCGCCACTGAGCGAGCGTGCCTTACTTACATCGCCGGCGGGAGAAACTGCCCATGAGGTTTCGGAGAGCGTAGTCGTGCAGCTGCCAAGGGTTATTCCTTAAGTGTTCAGGGGTCCGCAGTGGAGTGGGCGCCAGGGTCCTCGGAGGAGGAGAAGAGGAGGGAAGGAGTAGAAGGTAGGAAGAACAGGAGGTAGAGGGGAATCCAGGAAGGTGCCACGTTAGACCATGATGCCGGTGCCCTTCAGGTAGACGGCTGGAGAGCTTCCCGCGGGAAGGGGCCGAGGGGAAGCCCGAAGCGCCGGCGGGGGAGGCAGGAGCGCGTCCACTCCCCAGCCTCAGCCTGCCCAGCGCGCCGCGCTAGCAACCGCAGCAGCAGCGGCGGCGGCGGTGGCGGAGGCGCAGCTCCTTCCCCGCCCCCAGAAGGCTCCACAGACAATAAATCCTGGGCGGAGAAGAGACGAGCAGGAAAGGCGAATCCTGCACCCAACTCTGTAACAACCCCTGCCCGTTGCCGCGCCTGTGCAGGGCGAGGATCCCCAGGGGCCAGGGCGCAGCGGGCGTCTCGGAGGGGCTGAGCGCTCCGCGGCTGCAGGAGGCGGTGGCGGTGGCCCGAGTGGGCGGCTGCAGGTCCCGCCGGCGAGAACCCGCTGCACAGGGGCTGGGTGTCCGTGGCTTCAAGCCCGGTGTTCACCTGGAGTAGGGTCCTCCTCGGTGCAGTGGCTCGGCGCACAGGTGCCAGGATTGGCAGGCGAGGAGGCGCCGCTCATGGCTCTTGGCTGTGTCTCCGCTCTCCCCGCCCCCTCTGTTTCTTCCCACCCCCTTTTCCGACTATACCAGCTGCAGCTGCTTCAAAGTGTGAAAAATGTCAAGGAGATTTTCCAATGATAGGAGGGGGTAACCATGTTCACAACCCTCGGTCCCTTTTTGAGATCCTCGCCTGTCCCTCTGACCTCTACTCGGGCTACCCCAAATTATGAGAAGAAAAATCCCAGTCCCGCACAGAATTGAAACGCTAGCCTTCTCCCGGCTCCGTCACCATAGGCTGCTTTTCGATAACGGGACGAGAGGCCGAGCTCTCTGGGTTCCTCTCGTCTCCGTGGTGTTCGAGGCAGGTGGCACGAATCTCAGCGCCGGGTGGAGCGCGGCGGCCGGCTCCTCCCGCTAGCGGGCCAGCCCCGGGCGCTCTGGCAGCGCGGCGCGGCGCGGCGTCCTGCAGCGCCGCCGCCTGAGCGGCAGAAGCGGCTCCCGGCCTGTGCGCCCGCCTGCGCACCCCTGCACCCGCACCAGCCCAGTGACGCTGAGCTCGTGGCTCCTCAGGCTGCTGCTCCTGCTATCTCAGCAAAGAGGCGGCCGGGAGCGCCTCCTCGGGGTTTCCTCCCCCGCCCGCCTTGCCTGCTGCAGGTTGTTGGCTGCCAAGGAGAAAAGTCCCTGCTTGTGCGTCAGGTCGCTTCACATCAGTCATGGCAGCGAACCTTGTGCCCGCTCTCAAGTCCTCTCCTCATTCTGGGGTTGCGGCTGCTGCCCTGGGAGTGCACAAAAAGGGAAGGGGTTTCCCAACTTCCCTTCATATATTCACCGCCCCACCTCCTGCCATGAACATACTCTCTCTCTCTCTCTCTCTCTCTCTCACACACACACACACACACACACACACACACACACAGTCTCTCTCTTCTCTCTCTCTCTCTCTCTCTCTCTCTCTCATATGCTCCCTTACGTAAAGGCACACACACTTTCATCTTTTCCTCTCATACGCTTCTCTAAAGTCTCATAAGCAGCAAGACATATTGGTGAAGCTAGTACTATATTTACACTTTTTTTTTTTTTTTTTTTTTTGAGACGGAGTTTCGCTCTTGTTGCCCAGGCTGGAGTGCAATGGCGCGATCTCGGCTCACTGCAACCTCTGCCTCCCAGGTTCAAGCGATTCTCCTGCCTCAGCCTCCCAATTAGCTGGAATTACAGGCACGTGCCACCACGCCCGGCTAATTTTTTGTATTTTTAGTAGAGACGGGGTTTCACCGTGTTGCCCAGACTGCTCTCGAACTCCTGACTTTGGGTGATCCACCTGTCTTGGGCTCCCAAAGTGCTGGGATTACAGGCGTGAGCCACCGTTCCCGGCCTATATTTACACTTTTATCTCTACACACATCTAATGAAATACATCTTTAAAAATGGATATATTATGCTGGTATTCTTTTGTGGAATATAGGCTATGTGGTTTTTGTTTCTTCATTACAAGAGAGAAAGAATCTTGCTTTAGTTCTCTAACCTCAAACACAGTCAAGACTGTGCACAGCATTCAAATGCCACTCTGGAGTGTGTGTAAGCTCACAGTTTGCCAAAAGAAAACACACCTGATTGTATTCTTAAATTTGGAATGCTAAAGTCTTCAAGGTCAAAAATTATGCTTCCTGGCTGCTAGAAATTGTGTAAGAAGAGTCTTGAGAGACTGGCACCTAATGTTCAGAGGACCTAGAGAGGAATTATTGCCCACTTTATCTGGGCCATGAAGGTGGGCTGACTCTTAAGGACAACTTGCCAGTGTTTCATATCATTTGCACATAGAAAGGAAAAGGAGTATATTTTGAAAGGCCAGATCATTTTTTATATTGTTACAAAACACCAAAAGAAAGAGTTCTGAAAATGGCAAGGAAATGGAATAAAATTGTTAAAATAATTTTTTCGAATTGACTAGTGTTGTGCTCTGTTTTTTTCACCTGTAGTATTGTCCTTTTAAACATCTTGCCACATCTCAATGTCTCAGTTGGATGGAGTGACATTAAATATTTTAGGTGCTGATTAAAAATGTGTTGACAAAATAACCTGGCACAACAATTACACAATTATAGCAGTCCTTTACGGGTTTCCAGTTCTTTTGAATACAATCAACACAGTACTTTCACACATATTCTTTCATTTAATCCTTTCCTAAATCTAGGTGGTGGATAATCTAATCCACACTTACAGGAAGCGCACAAAGGCTCATCTCATAAGGGGTATCCAGTTGCCCTGGACTTGAGCCTAGAATTTATTTTAACTTCAGGTTTCATTCTTTTGTATCAAAATATTTGACAAAAATTATTCTGTTTAAACTCATGGCCAGTTATGAGTAACTGCAGATCCTTGCATAAAGGCAGCATACCTACCAATGAAGTTACCTTCTGTGTGTTAAGCGGAAGTAGTTTCCTAAGTGAAAACAAACATATTCCTTTCCAATGGAGAAAAAGGTAATTTTGGAACCCCAAATTAAAAATGGGTGGTGCTGATATAACATATTTCAAACTACATGTCCTCCTTTCCCATTTATCCTGTCCTAGAATCTTGATTTTGGATCATAGAGATCCAATGGATAAAATATTTTAAATATGTTCAGATGTCCACCTAATGGCTATGGGTTTTAACAAACATGATTATGGTATTAAAAAGTAGGAAAAGGTGTTTTCTTTAGAATAAGCTTTGAATACAATGGCTCCATATTTTTGTAAGATTTATGAATCTTGAACAAAATCTGGCCACCTTTACTATTTAAACATTGAGACATTGAAGAGATTTCAATGGTTTCATAGAATTATGGAACCATTTCATAGAATTATGGAACCATTGAAATGCAAATGCAGGTGCTGTCTTTAAACTTCAAGCTGCCCTGTCATCAACCCTCTGGAAATGCAGATGACTGTCTAAAAATTGGAGAAAGATGAATGCTAAATATCATTTGGATGTTGCTCAAGCAGAGGCCCAACACTAAAAATTATCACCATTTTAAAAATTAGATCAAGGCAGTTTTAACAGATTTGATGTTCATATTACATCTATAAATGATTAGACATTAAGGCTATAAAATTTTGCAAGTTGTTAATCAACTTATTTGACCCACACTACTAAAATCTTTGAAATGATAATGCTTCTTAGGATAAACAAGACTAACCTTATTTGAAAATAAAACTCGTGGTGATATTAAACAATAAGATGCCAAATATCTTCTAATATTTCTCTTTGGATGCCTGAAATGTTACCCTTGTCTTAAAAGATATCCCCTTTGGCAATTACTCATTAATATAAAACTACATATAGAGAGGATAACACTTTTAGTTTTTGAGTTGTTAATATCTTAACAGGATTGGCTTAATTAGATACTGGTAATTGGGGAAATAGAAAATGTTACTAAATTTTGATGTGTGAAGATGAAGGTCTGAAAACCTCAAAGACAGTAGACCTTAGTAAGACAGGATCAGTATGAGTGGGATACCATAAGGGTAGAGAGTGATTCTTTGTTGTGGTTAGTTTTTGAAAAACCAGGCGGAGGTTCTGAATAGAAAATGGGGGTAGGTCATTAAGATTTTTCTTCAAATGAATTTGTTAGAGGTGTTTACTATGAAATTGGCCCTCAAATTAGCAATCTGTTCTAGCTCAAGAAAATGCTTCTTTATTGTGGATTTTAATTCATTTGAATAATTATTTTGTAAGCATTAATTTGCCTGTTTAAGATGAAAAAATACAATGACCACTGATATTGATGCCCATTAAGAAAGCATTATGGATATGACTGATGTCTCTTCTCCCATTCCTCTCTCTGTCCACCCCATTCCCCCACACACAAAAGGTAACCTCATTTCTTTGTATTTATTTGTACATTTATACATTCACACATTTTGTGCACTTTTACTACTAACAGTATTTTTTGTATTGCTTAGCATAAGTAACCCTCATATAAATGATATAATACAGTATGTATTCTTTTGCAAATTGCTTTTGCTTTAAAAAAATATCAACATTATGTAAATAAGAAAGATTCATCTTCCTATGTGTCACTCTGGTTGACTGATTTGTAATGCTGCATAATAGTTAATTGTATAAACTCATCATATTCACATTCTGATGACAGTTTTTACTATTGTAAGTAATACTGTTGGGAACATGTTTGTTTATATCTCTTTATGAATGTGCCTTAAAATTATTTCTAGTTTATGTATCACCTAGGAGCAGATTTACAGTCAATATTAAATTGTTTTTCACATGGTTTACAGTTTTATTAGTATTTGTAAGAGTTTTTCTTTGTCCACACCCTGGCAATACTTGGTATTATCAGATATTTTCATGTTGTCCAGTCTAAGGGGTGTAAAAAGGTCCTTTATTAAGGTTTACATTCACATTTCCTTGCTTACTTATGAGGTTGAGCACCTTTTAATAGGTTTATTTACCATTCCGATTTTCAATATGAATTGCTTATTTATATATTTCACTAATTTTCATTGGGTTTTCTTGATTTGTATATCTATGTCTGTGTGTGTAGCCTAGATTTTAACCCTCTGCCAGTTGTATCACTTTGGCTTTCAATCTTCATATAATGGTGTATTTTTGTAAAAAGAAGCTTTAATTGATAACGTTATCAATACTTTCCTTTATGGAATGTGCTTTATATCTAGCTTAAGAAAACCTTTATTACCCTCCCCCAGTTATGAATGTATTTTTCTATGTCGTATTCTAAAAGCTTCATAATTTTAATGTTTTACTTTTCAGACTTTAAATCATCTGAAATTGATTCTTTCTATGGTGTGAGGTTGGGATTAATTTTACTTTTCTACTTTCTTCCTTATGAAATGAGTGCTTGCACTACTGCATAGCATATCATATATCAGTTCATTGGTTTATTTTTGGGGATGTGCAATTTGTTCTTTCTCTTCTATGCAAGTTGAAAACTGAAAAAACTGTCCTGATTACTCAAGCTTTATAATCAGCACTGATATCTAGGGAGAACAAGGAGCCTCATCTTGTTCTTCAAAATGTTTGACTATTCTTAATCCTTTCTTTTTGTACCGTTAATTTTTAAGCATGGTGCAAATTCATAATAGCATTTAAAATTTTTCTCACACCACAAGTCTTTTAAAAACAGATTGTTATTTCACAAGACCTTGTTCTGTGTAGTGTTATAACAAATTAGCAATTCTGTCTCACAAGAAATTCAGACTAAATTTATCATGCCAGTACTCCAACAGAAAGTTTATCTTAGATAAAAACTGAGTAAAAAGACTAGTCAAGAATGAAATATATCTTTAAAAACAATGTAGATAACTTCACCACCACATTACTGTATACAAATATCCTGAAAAAGTATCTGCCATCTCTAGGTGGTTTTATAGGTATACAAAAATTTAAATTCTTTTCTTCATTCTAAAATGGATATTATGTAGTTAAAGCAAGCAAAAGTTTTCCTAATTCTAAAATTGTGTTATTATATTAAGAAATTGCATGCTCTTACTTTTAAAAAAATTTTAACTTCCAGGATACATGTTCAGGATGTACAGGTTTGTTACATAGGTAAATGTGTGCCACAGTGGTTTGCTGCACCTGTCAACCCACCACCCAAGTATTAAGCCCAGCTTGCACAAGCCATTTTTCCTGATACTCTCCCCACTGCCCCTCACAGGCCCCTGTGTGTGTTGTTCACCTTCTTGTGTCCATGTATTCTCATCGTTCAGCTCCCACTTAAAAGTGAGAACATGTGGTGTTTGATTTTCTGTTCCTGTGTTAGTTTGCTGAATAATGACTTCCAGCTCCATCCATATCACTGCAAAGGACATGACCATGTTCCTTTCTATGGCTACATAGTTTTCCATGTGTATATGTACCACATTTTCTTTATCTAGTCTATCATTGATGGGCATTTGGGTTGATTTCATGCCTTCACTATTATGAATAGTACTGCAATGAACATAAGCATGTGTGTATTTTTTTTTTTTTTTGAAATGGAATCTCACTCTGTTGCCCAGGCTGGAGTACAGTGGTGCAATCTTGGCTCACTGCAACCTCTGCCTCCCGGGTTCAAGTTATTCTCCTGCCTCAGCCTCCAGAGTAGCTCGGACTACAGGCATGTGCCACCACACACAGCTGATTTTTGTATTTTTAGTAGAGACGGGGTTTCATCACATTGGTCAAGGTGGCCTTGAACTCCTGACTTCATGATCCACCCGCCTTGGCCTCCCAAAGTACTACGATAACACGCATAAGCCATCACACCTGGCCTGCATGTATGTTTATAATAGAATGATTTATATTCCCTTGGGTATACACCCAGTAACGGGACGACTGTGTCAAATGGTATTTCTGGTTCTCAGTCTTTGAGGACTCACCACACTGTCTTCCATAATGGTTGAACGAATTTACATTCTCACCAACAGTGTAAAAACATTTCTATTTCTCTACAACCTCAATAGCATCTGTTGTTTCTTGACTTTGGTAATCGCCATTCTGACTGCGATGTTATCTTACCGTGGTTTTGATTTGCATTTCTCTAATGATAAGTGATATTGAACTTTTTTTCATGTTTGTTGGCTGCATGAATGTCTTCTTTTGAGATGTATCTGTTCATGTTCTTTGCCCACTTTTTAATGGGTTTGTACGCTTTCTTCGTGTAATTTGTTTAAGTTCCTTGTAGATTCTGGATATTGGCCCTTTGTCAGATAGATAGATTGCAAAAAAAGAAAAAAAAAATCTCTCATTCTGCAGGTTGTCTATTCACTCTGATAATAGTTTCTTGGGCTGTGCAGAAGCTCTTTTGTTTAGTTAGATTCCATTTATCAAATTTTGCTTTTATTGCTATTTCTTTTGGTGTTTTCATCATGAAATCTTTGCCCATGCCTATATCCTGAATGGCACTGCCAAGATTTTTCTCTAGGATTTTTATAGTTGTGGGTTTTACATTTAAGTTTTTAATACATCTTGGGTTAATTTTTTACAAGGTGTAAGGAAGGGGTCCAGTTTCAATTTTCTGCATATGGCTAGCCAGTTCTCCCAGCACCATTAAATAGGGAATCCTTTGCCCATTGCTTGTTTTTGTCGGGTTGGTCAAATATCAGATGGTTGTATACGTGCAGTCTTCTGATTTCTCTCTTCTGTTGCATTGATCTATGTGTTTGTTTTCGTAACAGTTCCATGCCCTTTTGGTCACTGTAGCCTTGTAGTATAGTTTGAAGTCAGGTAGCATGATGTCTCCAGCTGTGTTCTTTTTACTTACGATTGTCTTGGCTATTTGGGCTCTTGTTTGGTTTCATGTGAATTTTAAAACAGTTTTATTTTAAATTCTATGAAGAATGTCAATGGTAGTTCAATGGGAATAGCATTGAATATATAAATTGCTCTGGGCAGCATGGCCATTTTTACAATATTGTTTTTTCCTATCCATGAGCATGGAATGTTTTTCCATTTGTTTGTGTCCACTCTGATTTCTTGGAGCAGTGGTTTGTAGTTCTCCTTCAAGAGGTCCTTCACTTCCCTTGTTAGCTGTATTTCTAGGTATTTCATTTTCTTTTTAAGAATTGTGAACAGGAGTTCATTCGTAATTTGATTCTTTGCTTTCCTGTTTTTCATGTATAGTAGTGCTTGTGAGTTTTGCACATTGATTTTGCATCCCGAGACTTTGCTTAAGTTGCTTATCAACTTAAGAAGCTTTCAGACTGAGATGATGAGGTTTTCTAATTATAGAATAATATAATCTGCAAACAAAGACAATTTGACTTTGTATCTTCCTATTTAAATAAATTTTTAATTTCTTTCTTTTGCTTGATTGTGCTGGCCAGAACTTCTACTATGTTGAAAGGAGTGGTGAGAGAGGGCATCCTTGTCTTGTGCTGGTTTTCAATAGGAATACTTTCAGCTTTTGCTCATTCAGTATAATACTGGTTTTGGTTTTGCCATAGATGGCTATTATTATTTTGAGGTGCGTTCTTTCAATAACTAGCTTATTGTCTTAATATGAAAGGATGTTGAATTTTATTGAAGGTCTTTTCTGCATCTATTGAAATAGGCATGTGGTTTTTGTCTTTAGTTCTGTTTATGTAACAAATTATATTTATTGATTTGTGTATGCTGAACCAAGTTTGTATCCTGGGGATGAAGCCAACTTGACTGTGGTAAACAAGCTTTTTGATGTGCTGCTGGATTTTGTTTGCAGCACATCAAAAATCAAAAAATTTTTTGAGGATTTTTGTATCACTGTTCATCAGGGATGTTGACCTGAACTTCTCTTTTTTTGTGTTGTATCTTTGCCAGGTTTTGGTATAAGGATGATGCTAGCCTTATAAAATGAGTTAGGGAGGAGTACCTCCTTTTCAATTGTTTGGAATAGTTTCAGAAGAAATGGTACCAGCTCCTCTTAGTACTTCTGGTAGAATTCAGTGTAAATCTGTCTGGTCCTGGGCTTTTTTTGGTTGGTAGGCTATTTATTATTGCCTTAATGTTAGAACTCCTTATTGGTCTATTTATGAATTCAACTTCTTCCTGGTTCAGATTTTTGGAGGGTGTACAGGAATTTATCAATTACTTATAGATTTTCTAGTTTATTTGCATCAAGGTGTTTATAGTATTATTTTATGGTTGTTTGTGGAGTCAGTGGTAATATTCCTTTTATCATTTCTGATTGTGTCTATTTGATTTTTCTCTCCTTTCTTCTTTATTAATCTAGCTAGTGGTCTATTTTACTTTTTTTTTTTTTTTTTTAACAGCTACTTGATTCATTGATGTCCTGAGGGTTTTTGTTTGTTTGTTTGTTTGTTTGTTTTTTGTATGTGTGTATCTCCTTCAGTTTTGCTCTGATCTGCATTATTTCTTGTATTCTGGTAGCTTGGGGTTTGTTTGCTCTTGATTTTCTAGTTCTTTTAGTTGTGATGTTAGGATATCGATTTGAGGTCTTCTAGCTTTTTGATACAGGCATTTAGTGCTATAAATTTCCCTCTTAAGATTGCTTTAGCTGTGTCCCAGAGATTCAAGTAGGTTTTCTCTTTGTTCTCATTAGTTTCAAAGAACTTCTTGATTTCTACGTTAATTTCATTACTTACCCAGGAGTCATTCAGGAGCAGGTTGTTCCATTACCATGTAGTTCTGTGGTGTTTGTGTCTTAATCTTGAATTTTAATTTGATTGTGCTGTGGTCTGAGAGACTGTTTGTTATTATTTTAGTTTTTTGCATTTGCTGAGGAGTGTTTCACTTCCAAGTATGTGATCAATTTTAGAGTAAGTGTGCCATGTGGCGCTGAGAAGAATGTATATTCTCTTGTTTTTGGGTACAGAGTTCTGCAGATATCCACCAGGTCCACGTGATCCAGAGCTGAGTTTAGGTCCTGAATATCTTTGTTAATTTTCTGTCTCAATGATCTGTCTAATATTGACAGTGGGATTTTAAAGCCTTTCACTATTATTGTGTGGGAGTCTAAGTCTCTTTGTAGGTCTCTAAGAACCTGTTTTATAAATCTGGGTGCTCCTGTATTGGCTACATGTATATTTAGGGTAGTTAGTGCTACCTGTTGAATTGACCCTTTACCATTATGTAATGCCCTTCTTTGTCTTTTTTGATCTTTGTTGGTTTAAAGTCTGTATTGCCAGATACTAGGATTGCAACCCCTGTTTTTTTCTGTTTTACATTTGATTGGTAAATATTCCTCCATCCCTTTATTTTGAGCCTATCTGTGCCTTGGCACATGAGATGGGTCTCTTAAATACCACACACTGATGGGTCTTGACTCTTTATCCAGTCTGCCATTCTGTATCTTTTAATTGGGGCATTTAGCCTATTAATATTTAAGATTAATATTGTTATGTGTGAATTTGATCCCCTCATCAGAATGCTAGTTGGTTATTTTGCAGACTTGTTTATGTAGTTACTTCATAGTGTCACTGGTCTGTGAACTTCAGTGTGTTTTTGTAGAGACTGGTAATGGTTTTTCATTTCCATATATGTGTTTCCTTCAGCTGCTCTTGCAAGGCAGGTATGGTAGTAATGAATTCACTCAGCATTTGCTTGTCTGAAAAGGATTTTATCACTCCATCACTTATGAAGCTTAGTTTGGATATGAAATTCTGGGTGGAAAATTCTTTTCTTTAAGAATTTTGAATATCGGTTTCCACTCTCTTATGGCTTGTAAGGTTTGTGCTTAGAGGTCTGCTATTAGTCTGATGGGTTTCTTTTGTAGGTAACCTGGCCTTTCTCTTTGGCTGCCCTTAACATTTTTTTCCTTCATTTCGAACTTTGAGAATTTGATGATGGTGTATCTTGGGGTTGATCTTGTCATGGAGTATCTTACTAGGATTCCCTGTATTTTCTGAATTTGAATGTTGGCCTGTCTTGCTAGGTTGGGGAATTTCTCCTGGATGATATCCTGGAGTATGTTTTCCAACTTGGTTCTGTTCTCTCTGTCTCAGGTACCCCAATCAATTATAGGTTCATTCTTTTTACATAATCCCACATTTCTTGGAGGTTTTGTTTGTTCCTTTTTATTCTTTTTTCTCTAATCTTGTCTGCCTGTCTTATTTCAGCAAGTTTGTCTTCGAGCTCTGAGACTCATTTCGCCACTTGGTCTATTCAGCTATTGAGACTTGCGCATGCATTGTGAAGTTCTCATGTGTTTCAGCTCCATCAGGTCACTTATGTTCCTCTCTAAGCTGGTTATTCTGATTACCAGCTCCTATAATGTTCTATCATGGTTCTTAGCTTCTTTGCATTGGGTTAGAACATGCTCCTTTAGCTTAGCGAAGTTCATTATTACCCACCTTCTTAAGCCATTTCTGTCAATTCATCCAACTCAGCCCCAGGTGAGTTCTGTTGCTGGAGAGATGTGATCATCTGGAGGAGAAGAGGCACTGTGACTTTTTGAATTTTCTGTGTTTTTACATTGATTTTTTTTCTCCTCTTTGTGGGCTTATTTACCTTCAATCTTTGAGGCTGCTAACCTTTGCTTGGAGGTTTTATGTGGGGCTTTTTGTTGATGTTGTTGCTGTTATTATGTTCTGTTTATTTTTCCTTTAACAGTCAGGTCCCTCTTCTGTAGGGCTGCTGTGGTTTGCTGGGGATCCACTGCAGACCCTATTCACCTAGGTCTGTCGTACACCTGGAGGTTTTGTGGGGGGAGCCGCCCTTGCCCCATGCCACACCCAGGTGGGCTGTCACCCCACCCTGCTTTTCCTCACTCTCTGTGGGTCATGCCAACCACCTATCAGTACTAAAGAGAGAACTTGGATACCTCAGTTGAAAGTGGTGAATTCATGCGCCATTTTGCTCTTCTCAGTGAGAGCTGCAGATCACAGCTGCTTCTCCTCAGCCATCTTGGCCGCTCCAGCCCCTCTCAAAATTTAATATAGTACATTATTGTTAATTTGAGAAGTTAGAAATCATTAAAAAAAATCTGGTGGGGAATTGATGTTTTTTTTTCTCACAAAATCTTTCTTAATGACAGCTATAAATTACCAAAGAACTTCCAGTGGTCTGCATATATATGAATACAAATTATACTGATGACCAGAGTTCAGAAGATTACATGTGCCAATAATCCAGAGCATACACAATACTCCCTTTCCCTTAGGTAATCTTTTAATTCAAGAATCTGAATACTGTTAATATTAAATTGTTTTTTTGTGCTAACTCAGTTAGTAGAGACACACCAGATATATTTTCTTAGAGGTTGGGGAAAAATAATACTTATTTTTTTTTTCTGCTTTGTGTTTGTCTTACCTCCAGATGCATAACTGGAAAATTAGCAATAATTAAATATTTCTAATGGTTCTACTTTTTCAAATCACTGCCGGAGTGATGTTTTGTAATGGAAAATATCATGGTGTCACATTGGTCCATCTAAAATTGTCTTCTTTCACAACTCAAGTCTTGGGACTTCAATTGCAATGTCAGGAATTTTCTTTTGTTCAGAAAGCAAATTCCTAGGAAAGAATGTATTTCCACTTAATCATGGGGGAATAAACATAGCAAGAACAATATTATAACCACATTTTTGTTATGTAAGACCACATTTAAACCTAAATAAAAATGATGGAGTACAATAGAAGTAGAATTATATCCTAATTTGACTATGGGATAATATACTAAGCTGGGATAACTTCGACAATTTTGCTGTACAAGTTTTTTCCAACTTTTCCAGTCTGTACAATCTTATTAGTCTATTTGCCTGACAGAAAATAGTCAGATAGTGGTATTAAATCCAGCAAATTTAACAATTTGATAAGTTTATTAAATTACTTATTTTTAGTAAAAGCAGGGGAGTTTGGACATTATATGTTGTCAAGAGCCCAGGACATTTTAGTTAGGTCACACTATTTTGCTCTTCAAAGCTGAAGAAATGCCTTTTAGTACCTAAATTCCAGCAGAATATTTCGATATGCTCTAAAATGGTGATGTTTATCATCAAATTTAATCACAGTTCAAGATGGAGTCTTGATACTATTGATTAATAAGAATAACATATAAAGTTATACTACTGGGTATAATTCAATTTTGTTTCTTTAAGACCATTCAGTTTTATCATTAGGAAAAGCAGCATTCTGTTAATATGAAACAAGTAGGGATTCACAAGGATACAGGAAAACATTTTATTTCATGACGTTTTCTCCTGAACAGTATTCACCTGTTCACCTGATATCCTGTCATCTATAAGTATAGAAACCCCAAATTATAAACTTTTTGGTTAGATGGAAATGTCTTTTCATAACCTATTCTCAAATAATAAGTTAACTAGTATAGGATTCAAAGTCAGGAGTTGACAGCATTTAAAAAATGTTATCCAAAGAGTTTTGGTCTTCATTGTTGCTATTGATATATCTGCTCTCAGTCTAATTACCATTTTGGTGTAGCTAATACTCATTCCTTCATTCTGGTCATTGTTGGGATATTTTCTCTTTTTTTGTCTTTGAATACTGCATGTTTAGGCATGCAATTTCCTTTCTTTCTATTTTCTATTATTTTGTTTTATGCCACTAGGGATTCAAAATTGATTTCAGATAAGAAGTTAGCCTTTTACTCTCTGCATGTTGTCTTCCCCTCGTTTTCTGTATTGTTTCCACATTTCATCTTTCATCTCTCAACCTCTCTTTCATACTTTTCTCGCTTTGCCTCTTTGTGCTACGTTTTGTGTAAATTTCTGACCTTTATATTCCAGTTGACTAATTAATTCTCTCTAAACTATCCAATGTGACATTTAACTCACCATTGAGTTTTAATGCAATTAATTACATTTATAATTTCAAGAAGTTATAAGTCAATTTTTTCTAATCTTTTCTGAAAGCATCATGTTTCTTCCCCATATTTTTGATTCACTCCTTCAGATATAGGAGTGAATTACCTATGCTTTATATAGCATATTTCATGCTGTATCTGATAATTTTATTATCTGAATTCCATGGGATCTAATTTGAGGTACTGATTTATTTTCTCCTCAGTTTTGCTCATGCTGGTATGTTTTCTTGAATTTTGGGTTAGATTTTATCTGGGGAAATCACATAAACCCTTGGTTGTTTCTTTCCAATGAGGATTTTTATTTGTTTCTTCTAGGTGCTTCAGGGAGCTAACTATCTAAACTGTTTCAACTTAAGCTGTGAATTTCCCAGATGACACAGATAAACCCCGAGTGCTAAAAAGGACCCATCTGTGATTATCAATCCTTAGCACCACTTCCTTCCCCACCTAGAATCAAGATTGAAGGAGACAAGTGTCTTATAATCTGTATTTTCAAGAGGGTAGATATTTTCTAAACAAACCATTTAGTGAAGATGTAATCCTTCAAGGATCTCACATTTAAGCAGAGATCTCAGTTACCTCCCACCTTTCTTAGGTTAGAGGTCTAGGATCTTGTTCAGCTACCACTTTGTAGACAAGTTCTAGATTACGAGAATGGACAAATTCCTTTAGGGTAGTTGTAAACTTAATGTTTCTTGCCATTGTGTGGTTTCCTGTTTTCTCTTAATTTTGGTCTCCAAACATTTCCCTTCTGTTTGGGAAGTTCACTGTTCACAAAACAATAAAAAACGTAGTTTGTTATTTTTTCCCCCGCATTTCTAGGTGTTTTGTCCTAGAGGTATTTTCATGGTATTTAGCTTGCCATATTTTGGAAGTAGACTAACATCTGTTTATGTAACAATTTTTCAGGTGATTTTTTTTTTTTTTTTTTGGTGTAGTAATGCTGAAGTTTGCTAGGTTAAGTAGCATTTTGTATATTGCCTTTCTGTCAAGCATGGTATTTTAAGAGATGGCAGTGGAAATAAGCCTTGCCACCATGATGCTATTACACAGGACATAATGTTAACTTTACTTACCAATAGCTTCTAAGTGAAACAAACAAAAACATATTTTTGGTTGTTTTCTTAATGACCCTAATATGTTTTCAGGGTCAGTGTAAGCAAAAATCTCTTTTAAATAGTGGTTATTTCCATCAGCTAGATGATGAATGCAAAATTCGTTATTTTTTTATTGTAGGGCACACTCATGGTTAGCATTAATGGTAATTACTTGACTGAAATCTCTTCGTGTTGTAAACGCAAAATGCATAAACAAGTTGAATCATGAAAGGTGTTCCGAATGTTCAGTTAACAATTAATACTGAGACCTAAAAAACAGAAAGCCAAGCAAATTTAGCTCTTTTTAAACTTTCTGATAAACACATACAAGATAACTCAATAAACTAGAAATTATGTAATAAAAAAACTAGTAGCATTATAGCATTGTTCAAGAAAAAAACAAAAATTACCTATTTCTCTGACAGTTTTTATATTTTTATATTTTCTGAACATAGAAGTAATATATTCTTATTAAGATCCAAAGCAACATAGACATTTTATGTTGTGAAATATAAAAGCTCTGTATAATTCATATATCTGAAATAACTGCAGTTATTAATACGGTATACTTCTCTAAATTTTTTCAGTGTATAGAAACATAGTTATATTATTGGTTTTATCTCCCAGAAATGTATTCTTATTATATATACTGTCTTATAACTTGCTTTTTATTGAATATATTGTGAAATATCCTTCTATTTTAGTACCAATGTACTACATCCCTTCTTTTTATAGGCTTCATAGAATCTTATTGCATGACGTACTATCATGCATATTACCTCTTTCCTATTAATGATTAGATGGATCCTAAATTTTTCACTATTGTAACAATTTTTGCAACGAACATTTTTGTACATATGTTTTTGCATTCTGGTGTAACACTTTTATAGCATATATTTTTAGAAATATTATTGATAATATAAAAACTATACATTTACACAAATTTGATAGTACTTTCCCTTCCCAAAATGTTAAACTAGTTCATGTTCTTAATAACTGTGTATCAGAATTCTTGTTTTCACACTACCTAACTGCATACCAAACATCATTTAAATATTCCCTGTCTGATAGACAAGCACATTTCATTTATTTAATTTCTATACCTACAACAATGAAAATTTGAAATACAGAATTATATAAGCTTGAAATGCAGAGGACTTACCTTATTATTTAAAACGGACGAGATTTTGTTGTCACCATATTTTCTATCTGTGGCCAAAAATACGTAAAAATTAGGTATCAATATAGATATAATTTTTTCCCATAGAAAATCAGTTTTTAGTTAAGTTTCATGATACTGTCTGGTAGTAAAAGGAAAACGTGTTGAAGTTTTGTCAACTCATTATATAGCCCCACTCTCCCATCATCCAGCTCCTTCTCATTTCTTTCAAGAAAAGGTCACAGAGCTGAGAGTCTCTGATATCCTCCAGGATTTAAACCATATCAATAAACTAACCTTACCCCAGTTGAGTTAAATAAATGTTTTAAGATTCATACAGGAATTTGGCATTACACAGGCATAGCCAAAAGGTTTTTGATAACCTTATTCTTGTCATCACACACTGATAGTTCACATTGTGTAATTTTCAACTCAATAACATTGTTTTAGTTTTTTTTTTTTTTTTCAGTTTCATGGCTTGAAAATGCCATAGACCACTATATCTGAGCTTGATTTATTTAGTGTATTTTTTCCTGCATAAGAAAGTAAAATTAAATACATTTCAGTCATTTTGTTTTAAACTTGATATTTGATTTCAAATAAAAATGAAGTGTCTCTTTCTCTACAGTAGTTTCTCTGTATAATACAAAGCACTTAAACATAAGTAAGAATCTGGAAAGTTTTGAGAATGAATAGATAATATGCAAATCATTGTTAATGCAATTTATTTGCAGTATTAAACCTGCAGAAGTGATTTACTTTTATTACATAAGTAGATACTGGATCAGAATGCTAACACTATCTTCTAAAATCTAACAGGTTATTTTATGATGTTAAACGCATATCTAAGAGAACCAGGAAGGTCTTACCATGGTATGTAACCTTTAGGGACTGTGTATATCTAAATATGTCTAGATGTATTCCTGTTTCTCTGAAGTACACATCTGTTTAATTTAAGATCTTCAAGCTATGCCAACATTAAATTTAAATGGATTAGGTTACTTTCCTGGAAATAAATGGAAACTTTATAAAGGTAGAAGAGCTATTACATTAAAAATTTCTTAATTTACGATGGAACTGTCTGCTTATACTACCCACAATGCACGTTCAAATATCTTTGTAACTGTAATCTACATCAAAATGATTTCAGTAAAAATTCCTTTTTATTTATGCTTTCACTATTATGTAGTTTCTGTGTTCAATAATATGCCTATTTTCTTTAAATTACAGGCCATTAACTATTTATATAAAATTATAATAAAACTTAAGCCTTTTAAAGTTCTATTTTCACGTTTGACTTCTACTGAATACATGATTAATTGTATAAAATGTAGTTTGACCCATTTAATGAGCACATACTATGGGCAAAACACTTTAAGTGCAATGAAAAATATAAATTATAATAGCAAGACTACTTAACTTGGCAGTGACTGGCTTAGATATTTGGGTGTCTTAGAGAATAGAAAGAAGGTAAAAATATCCTAGCCACATAATACAACTTATTCAATAATCCATACAGTTGAAGCAAATATATGGTACCTTGCTCCCATGTGATGCTGAGAATTTCTTTGCATCCAGAAGATAGACTCCATTTTAAATTTTCTTTTTCTTTTTCCAAGGAGTCTATTCTTTCCACCACTAGCCAGTTTCTCTCTGATGCACTGCACCACCTCCTGAGAGCTGTTCCTTGATGATCTTACCACAAGATCCCAAAGATTTTTTGCCTCAAACTTGCAAACTTATCTTCAGGCAAGATAACTCAAAGTGCAACATAGATAAGCTCTTAAACACAGGCAGAACATGTACATATACCCTTGCAACTCTTGTTTCCCTATCTTTGTTCTAGATTCCTCACAATATAGCAGAGCAGTTGTGCACAGCTGCTTACCTTCATCTTACTTTTTATAAATCTCATCCATTATAGTCTAGTAATTCCAGATTCTCGATCTCCATGACCTTTCACAATGCAGATGAAAGAGACCAAATCTCTAGCCTGTAGGAGCTTGAAGTCCAGTGAGTTCACAGATGTTGTTTGAAACACTCCTGACAAAGTGGACTACTGGATTGTCTCTTTCCAGTAACATAAAATCCACTGACACACCCCTTCCCAGAAATGTTGGAGATAAGGAAATCTTTCTTTTACTCATTTATTTTCATAGCTGATATATTCTAGGGAAATAAACCAAACAACATATATTAGAGTGCCTAGTGCAAAGAACTTTAAACGACACAGACAATTACAAAGCAATCCCTTGAAGGATGTTCAAACCAGTAAGGGGGGTAAAATGTACAAAAATCTTTTAGAATTGTTTGTAACTCTCATTGTTTCCTAGGATGTGATCATTCATTGTAGCTGAAATTGCTTATTTTTGTCACATTTTCTGAGGACTAAAATGGGCATGAGTGCAATAATTGAGGGTAGAATGTGATACTGGATATATTATTCTGCAAAATCAAGTGGGTAGTGGTAGTGCTGACAATTGCCATGAAGAGAAAAATCAAAGAAAAGGGTACAGGCTAGGATACTGGACACTATTTGGTGTAGAACTATAGAAGAAATCACAAGGAATGAGAAAGTTTGGAAAATCACGTAGTGAGATTAAGGGAATCAAATGCCAAAATGTGATTCTGCCTTGTAACTTACCAAATCTTTGCAAAAAAGGCTAAAGTAAGAAAACGCTAATTGTGTTTAGAATCTTATTGCAACAATGAGGCCTACAAAGACTACCTACAAGCTTCTGAACGGGTGAGAAAAATCTGCCTATGAGAATGATCAATTTATATGTGGGTTATACATATAAAAATGTAGTAAGAATTTATGGCAGAGCATGACTAGTTCTGAATGAATACATCAACTGGAAATATTTTATGAGTTCAACAGTGGGATAATCAGGAATTTTTTCATAAAGGAGAGGAGATGTCTAAGTCCTTGCTAGTTTGTGTTGAAAATCACCCCTATCTAATAATCCAAGCAACAGTTTTCTATATAACTCACAAAACTCAGGGAATCTTAAAGCTCCTAAGAAAAGCATGCACACGTGCACCTGTGGATAATGCTCATACCAGAAACTAACTATGTATTTCAGAGATTAAGACAATAGGTTCTAGTCCTGTTCTTAGCCTGGGCAGTAAAGTCTAGATTATTATTGTTTTACAGTACATGGGACAAATTATCCATCAGAGAAATTATTATTAACTCTCTCACAAAACTCTGACATAAAATCAATTCCTTTAAAGCTTTTGTCAGTTCTCTGTCTACTTTATGGGACAGAGGAGCTTACTGCATCTTTTGGAGTTCTCAAAAAAGATATTTTGTCAAATTATTGATATAAGAGTTAAAAAGAAATTATCTAGGCAGATAGTGAGGATAAGGAATCCTCGGTAAGGCTTTCCTGTTAATGAAAAGCAGCCCTCAAATCATTTTCTTTTCTAACAGAGAGCAGCCTGTAAAATCGAGCTGCAGAAATAGACGAGCAAGTTGCAAGCTTGCACAGGTGAATATTGACAGTTGCACCAATAGGAAAAGTTTACCTGGGACTAGCCATGATCAAAATGGCCGCTCCATCTTCTCTTCTCTTGACCAGCCCCGTGTACAGTAAGGATCAGACAAGATGGCGCTGGCCAAGTGGAAAGCCTATTTGCATAATAAGATTAGGGTGGGGCAACCAGTCTTCCCCATATGCTAGGTAAAGGTCACATCTGTCAAACCAATCTGTGGGCCCTATGTAAATCAGACACCACCTCCTCAAGCCTGCCTATAAAATCTGCTACAGTCGACAGGGCGCTGTGCCTCATGCCTGTAATCCCAGCACTTTGGGAGGCCGAGGCGGGTGGATCACGAGGTCAGGTGATCGAGACCATCCTGGCTAACATGGTGAAACCCTATCTCTACTAAAAATATAAAAAATTAGCCGGGCGTGGTGGAAGGCACCTGTAGTCCCAGCTACTTGGGAGGCTGAGGCAGGAGAATGTCACGAATATGGGAGGCGGAGCTTGCAGTGAGCTGAGATCACGCCACTGCACTCCAGCCTGGGTGACAGAGCAAGACTCCGTCTCAAAAAAAAAAAAAAAAAAAAAAATCTGCTACAGTCTGCTGCAGGCCAGCTTTTTCCCTTTTGGATTCCCCTCTCTCACAAGAGAGAGAGTGAGCTGCTCTCCTTTCTCTTTCATTTGTCTATGAAACCTCTGCTCCTAAATTCACTCCTCATGTGTGTTTGTGTCCTTAATCTTCTTGATGCAAGACAATGAACCTTGGGTATTTACCCCAGACAACAATGCTGCTTCATTATGACATGGTATCTTAAATTGCATTCTTAAAATTAGCTCAAGCAACCATGAAGTGTTTGTGAAGAAATATACAAAAAATCCTTGAAATAACAACTAATTATAATAATTAGGTATTACCTTCACTAAGAATTAATATGCTTGGGCTATCTTTGAGTAGTCCTGAATCCTTCCTATACTCTTACTGCTCTCCTTATGGTCACTCACACACTAATTTTCAATATCACATGAAGTAACATCTGATAATTTGGATATTGTAAGGACATTTACAGTGCTCAGACATTATGAGAAAAATGTTACAGGAAGCCCAAAATTAACCCATACTTCTCCCTGCGATTTTGCCATTCAAAAGTAATTAATATATACAAAACTTCATATAATACGCTAAAGACATTACTTCATATAACACGCTAAAGCAGAAACACACTGTCTATGAGGTTAAGAATACGACATTGAAATTAGGCAGATTTAGGTTGAAATCTCTGTTCTGCAAAACACTGTCTGTATTTTGGAAGCAAAATTTTAAAACTATCAGTGCCTCAGTGTTTTCATTTAGAAAATAGGAATGATATCTACTTCTCTAGACTGTATGAATATTAAATAGAGTAATGCCTATAAAGTGTTTCACACACACTTGGCACACATAAAAGCTCTATAAATGGTAGTTGTTATTTACCATTAACCTTCATAGTTAAATGTTAATTTAGTCTAGAAGCAAAAATATTCACTTTCATATCAGAAGCATTACAACCACAAAAAATGAATGTTTTCCCTACTGGAGTAGAAGTTTTAGAGAACAGAGATAATGTCTATCATATTGTCTAGTGTATCCTCATAATGCTTGGCATGTGGTAGTCATTGAATTGCATTTGCTGACTTACTGAATGAATAGGTATCATCTAGGCAACTAGTAGAGAACATTAATAGTTTCAAACAAAATTTGGAAAAGTACATATCTACATAGGGTCAATCATCAGGTGTTTGGACTGTGACTAAATAAAACTTGTAAAATTTCAGTGAATCCTTCTTTGGCTGATGTGAGGGTGAGCCATGTTTATGGCCATTTTTCTATGATTAAAAAAACCCAGTAAAGGTCAATTAAGTGATTCGGGTTTTAGTCTCATAACTTTATGGGCAGCAATTTGTTCAGTGTAATGTTGAAAGGTACAAAATGATAAGTAAGATTTAATCTTATGATCTGATAGAGAAGAATAACCATGAATGCAAGAAAGAGAATGATAAGGACCATTAAGGAGATACCATTAAAGTGCACTTTGAGTGCTCAAGTAGGGAAATATTTATTGTTAATTATAAAAACTAACTGCTAATAACCGATTGGCATATTTGATAACTGAGTTCTTATATAATCTCCATATCTGAGCTCTTGACCTCGTTCTCTACTTGTTATCCCTCACTCATTTACTCTAGCCACACACCTACTCACTGTTCCTCCAATATTTCAAACACAAGTCCTCTTTAGAGAATTTTATATTTTCTTTTTCCTTTGCCTGGAGTTCTTCTTTGCCAGATCTCCATAGAGCTCACCTTCTTACTTACTGATTGTTAGTCAAAAATCACTTTCTCAATGAGACCTTTCCCAGTCATCCTATATAAATTTTAACCACATACACCTATTTTATATCACTCTTTTCTGTTTATTCTCCTAAGCATTTAGCTCTACACATAATACATTTTACTTATGTTTTTAATGTTGGTTTCTTTCGCTATAGTGTAAACTTCATGAGAGGTTTTTTTTTTGTTTTGTTTTTGTTTTTGTCTTTTTCTTGATTAGTATTTGTCCAGTGTCTGGAAAAATGAATGCTGATACATTGTGGATAATCAAAATTGGTTGAAATAAAGAATGAATAAACTAAAGGTTGTTTAATATTTACAGTTCAGAAAGTGTGCTTACCTAAATTTGTTCTTTACTCTTCCTAACAATTCTGTGCAGTAGGTAGGGTTACATTTAGCTAGAGGAATCACTGAAGACTTCTTAGAAGAGATGGCACTTGAAGCATGGGTCAGACAACTGGAGAATAATATGAAAAAATACCACATTTCCACAATAAAAATATTATTTAACAATTCTTATGAATCCCACTATTTGAGAAAGAAACCCATGTAACTGTGATCATTATTTGTATAGTTCAGATATGTTTTTTCATGCATGTGTGCCTTCAATCCCCCGGCTTTCACTCCATGAGCACCAGACATCATAAACGTCCCTAATCACCCTTTGCATGACTCTGTTGGCTTTCAAACATTCCCCTCTAGCTTCTCTATTTTCTGTCTGAGTTCTTAACAGGAATGTATTATATAGCTTGTATTTAAAGCAATTTCCTTATGTTCAAGTTTGTTTAAAATACTGAAAGAGAAATAATGTCTGGAGAATGATATGGATGAATGGGTAGGTACCCTTTTTACTGGTTTTATAAATCAGATTCAACTTTTTAAATGTAGTAAAGTAAGTTTCACTGTACTGTAAGCTCCTTGAGAACCTAAGCTTTAACTCTGCATTACCTGACACATAGCATATGCTCATTCAACCTTTATACCTGACACGTAGCACGTGCTCATTCAACCTTTGCTCAATGGATATTCATTGCTTTGGTATACACCGACTACTGCCAGTGAAAAATGAAGATAATGCTGAATTGGGTTAGGAATTCATTCATTTATTCCCTCAAAAAACCTGACTGGGTTCTGACAATGTTTAAGAAACTGCTCTTTGTACTGCGGATATGATGGTGCACTGGCTGGTTCTGACTATGCCTTAATACAGATTGTAGGCTAGCAGGAAAAATAGACATCAAGCCATAATTTGCCTATTCTCATGGTAAATTATATGAAGGAGAAAGCACTATGAAAGCAAATAACAAGACGATATGCCTGATTGTAAAGCTAATCTTATAAGTTAAAAAAACATTAAAGGCAACCTCTTCTAAATGTGGCAAAGAAGATAGTCATTGTTAGAACAGAGAAAAATGCACAGAGTAAGTAACACAAAGAACTTAAAAAGGAAAAATAAGATGAAAATATTCTCATTTTCTTTGATAAGTTTTAAGCAAGACATTTTAATACCTTGGGAACCTGATGGACAGAACTGGGGAATGGGGAGAGTAATTGACAGAATGGACCCGGTTCTATACATCAGTGGTCCCCAACCTTTTTGTCACCAGAGACCAGTTTCATGGAAGACAATTTTTCCAACAACTGGTAGAGGGCAGTGGGGAGAGATGGTGTCAGGATGAGTCAAGCACATTACATTTATCATGCACTTTATTTCTATTATTATTATTCTCTTGCATTATATGATGAAATAATTACACAACTCACCATAATGTAGAATCAGTGGGAGCCCTGAGCTTATTTTCCTGCAACTAGATGGTCCCATGTGGGGGTAAAGGGAGACAGTGACAGATCACACACATTAAATTCTCATAAGGAGCATGTAACCTAGATCCCTCACATATGAAGTTCACAATAGGGTTTGTGTTCCTATGAGAATCTAATGCTGCCTCTGATCTGACAGGAGGAGGCGCTCAGGTGGTAATGAGAGTGATGAGGAGCAGCTGTAAATACAGATGAAGTTTCACTCACTTGCCTGCTGATCATCTCCTACTGTGCAACCTGGTTCTACCAACAGTCCTTGGCCCAGAGTTTGGGGACCCCTGCGTTACTTCACTATGTTCCTAAAGCATCTATCACTGTGGTTGCATGCAATACATGCTCAATTTGTGCTAATAGACTAAATAAATGAATAAATTAAAGCTACTTAGAAAGATGGGACTAGCAAAGTTGGATTATTTTAATTTGGGTCTGATGATGAAAGTTAGAGGAAAAATGATGGACAATTGACTTGTACAAAGGGATTCGTATTTTTTCTAAATATTGCTATACAATGCCTCAATTTGTTTAGATACTACTTCTAATGTGTACTTAGTTCACTTACACTGTTAATCTGAGGACCAGTCTTGGTCCAGAGGGAAATTCAAACGTAACAAAAAAAACTGATCTACCTATCTATGTCTGTCTATGCATTATCAGCATAGGTTTACAGCTGTTCTCTTCCTGAGAACTACCTTTTATTTTGAGATTATGTCATTCACGATTTTTCATGCTGAAATGTCATTCTTTTAGGAAACGTGCTATCTGTTAAGTCACCAGGTGTTGAATACACCAGACTGGGTCACCTTTTCTATTACGCATAGGTGAATGACACTGATTTGCAGACTGGTCCTTCCCATCCTTCTTGGTTTGCACTGTCAACCTACTTTTTTCTGAAGTAGGTGAAAACAACTTTAATTTTCCAAAGTGATAAGTGGTCAATTCAATTTTGGAGGGAGTAGAGTTGTTTAGGAGAAACAGGATGAAATTACATCTCATCTAGGGATGGTAAGGGGCAGATATTTTTGGTTGCCTATGTTCAGGCTGTATCCTCTTCTTACTTAATAAAGAAGTCCCACTTTTGTTCAGATATTGAGTATCAATATGATAAGGAAAAGAGGGCTAGCCAGTCATAATAATCCCATAACAGTTTGTCAGTGTTTGGTTTGCATTTGCCATAAGATGGGAGGGGTAGTATGCCCTGATATTCTAGGGGAATAAGTTCCTTCCTGATCAAAAGGAAAGAGGTCCAGAGGGAAGCCACAGTCAAAAAAAAAAAAAAAAAAAAAAAAAAAAGAGGAATACAAAAAAGACTTGTGCTTTCTGTTGCTTCTGAGTTCGAATTGTATAAGTTGAGAAAGTAATGTGGAACTGTGGCAGTCATGTTCAGACTATGAAGAAAAGCCCAGAGAATCACTGATAACCTGACTCAGCATGCTGACATTTTTCACCTGTTGAATCAATCCTGGGCTATCTTCTGCCAGACATTTTGTTATTACTGAAAAAAAAAAAAAAAAAAACAACAACAATTTAAAGTCACATTTAATTACACACTTTCTTAAATTTTACAGATTCATGGGGTAGTTTTCATGGGCCTAGTTTAAAAGACATGAACTATGTGTTTAGTTTATATTTTAATCTATTGATATCTTATCTGATCACACACCAAATATGATATACAAAACATCAGCAGTGCATTTTGGAGTAAAATTACAGCATCCTTGGATAGTCATCAATGCATTACTTGATTTAGTGTAATTTTATTCTCCAGTACGGTTCTCAAAAGTGTGAGAAGGATGCATTTATGAAACCACTAGCAATTCTAGGTAAGCAGCAAATCTGTTAGTGCAGTATCATAAATTCTCATTGCTATGAAAAATATAAACCCAAAGTTTAAAAGACCTTACCTGGGGCCTGAATAAATCAGCCAAATGGGTGGGGAGGGTGTTTTAGACTAGTGGAATAACATTAACGACAGTTTCCCTGCAAATTATTACCTATGGCAAAAAGCAACATATGAGGATCAAAAATCTATAAAATTCTACTTTATGAGAAATTTGATAATAAAAAATAGATGTCTTATAGCACTTAGGATGCTTTTGGCTACAGAGATCACAAAATATGGCTCAAATTAGTTTAACAGTAACAAAATTCGATGGCTCAAATAATATGAAGTCCAAATGGAGAAAAGGTCTCAGGGTTGGTTGATCTAATATCTCAATAGTATTGTTAAAACCCCAGGTTCTTTCTATATCCCTACTTATAGACACCTAGATGATTAGATTATAGCTAGTAGTAATGGAATCCATATTCTGTCTTGTTCATATACAAATATATGGAGTGAAAAGAAAGAAAAAATTTCTAGAATCTTCTACCATATATTTTTCTGGGTTTTGTTTCAGGGATCTGGAATTGGGTCACTTGCTGCAATGGACTGAATGTTTTTGTCTCACCCGCCCACCATCAAAAAAATTATTCATAAGTTAAAATTTTAACTCCCAATGTGACAATATTAGGAGGGCCTTTGGGAGATAATTAGGTCATGAGTGTAGAACCCTCATGAATGGGATTAGTGTGCCATTATAAAATAAACTCTAGAGAATTATCTCACCCTCTTTTTATCATGTAAAGATATAATCAGGAGACTGCAGTATGCAACCTGGAAGATAGTTATCTTAGTCTGTTTTCTGCTACTGTAACCTAATACCACAGCTGGGGTAATGCATAAAGAAAAGAGATTTATTTGGTTCATGGTTCTGGAAGTTGGAAAGTCCAAAAACATGCAGCTGGCACCTGGCTAGGGTCATCCCTTGGAGAAAAGTAGAAGGGTAAATAAGCATGCAAAACAGAGAGAAAATGGAGGTCAAACTCATTCTTTTATCAGGAGTCCCCTCCCTTGATAACTAACTCATTCCCATCATAACAGCATTAATTCATGCAGGAAAGGCAGAGCACTCTATGACTTAACCATCTTTTGAAGCTTTCACCTTGCAACACTGCTACAATGGCAATTAAATTTCAACAGGAGTTTTGGAGGTGACATTCAAACCTTAGCAAGGGATCTCATCAGAATTTGACCATACTAGCACCCTGATCCTGGACATCTAGCCTCCTGAAGTGTGGGAAATAAATTTCTGCTGTTTATAAGCTACTCAGTCTGCTATACGTTTTATATTCAATAGCAGCCTGAACTGACTAACACATTTGCATATTCTTTGACCAATTTCTGACAAGGAGGAATAGGACTGTTAGAATAATGAGGGCTATCTCAGAGCTAAGAAATGGGGACATTTGTCCTGAATCATGAGCCTTTTCCTGCATAGAAAAGGCTACTATATGAAAGAAAAATGAGGTTCTCATGGGAAGAAAGAAGTGAATGGGTGAGGATAAGTTTTTAAAAAAAGTCAATTGCATTTTTTATTCACCAAGAGCCTAGTATATTAAGATATTATAATAGGATTACTACTCATAAAATATGTAATTATCATATTATCCATATAAACAGTGACTATGGTGATAGACACTATTAGTGACCTAGCACATTTATCAAATTTTGCCAGGTTATGCTGTCTTACAAAAATGATGCTTTATTTCTTGTTCATATTACGTTGTCCATATAGTTTTGCTCCATGTCTTCTTCCTTCTGGGAACTGGGTTGAAGGAGTAGCCCGGTATGAGACTTGGGGGCCTTCGTGGGAGAGAGAAAAAGACAACGTCAGAACCTCATGATGAATTGGCATATATCACTTCAACTCACATTTCATTGGGTAAAGCTAATTTTATGATGTCATGACTGCAGGAAAGTCAAATTATCCCATCAGCAAAATCGAATCCTCTCATAATAATTTGGAACAGTGATACACTCTATCAATTACCTCTAACAGACATCCATTTTTTTCTCTCCTTCCTTGCTCCTAATGCATCTAAGTCATAGAGCCAGGATTTGAAGATTGGTCTGCATAACTCCATGCACCTCTCTAACTGGTGGTCTAATTGAATATGAAAACATACAGAATAAATTACTTTAAATATATTTTTAAATAAATATTTAAGTTAGGTAGCCAATTTAGGAATCAGTGGTATTGTTAAAAATACATCTAGGTCAGTTGTTCACAGCTTAAGGTAAATACTATTATAGCAGTGGTTGTAAACATTTTGATCTCAGGATTACCTTTATTTATTTATTTTTATTTTTTGAGACAGGGTCTCACCCTGTTACCCAGACTGGAGTGCAGTGGCATGATCACAGCTCATGGCAGCCTCAATCTCCTGGGCTTAAGTGATCCTCCCGCCTCAGCCTCCTGAGTAGCTGGCACTACAGGCATGAGTCACTATGCTCAGCTAATTTTTCTCTTTTATTTTTTTTGTAGAAGTAGTGTCTCTATATGTTGCCGAGGCTCATCTTGAATTTCTGGGCTCAAGCAGTCCTTTCTTCTTGGCCTCCCTAAGTGCTGGGATTATAGGAGTGAGTCACTGCACCCAGCCTCAAGGTCCCTTTACACTCTTAAAAACCATTCAGGATCATAAAGAGATTTAAAAATATGTGTTATACCTATCTTTATTTACCATATTAGAAATTAAAAATGGAAACAAATTTAAATTATTAATTCATTTCAAATAACATTAATAAGCCCATGACATGTTAACATACATAGTATATTTTTGCTAAAAATAATGATATATTTCAAATTTTAAAATTCATTAAAAAGAGGGGCATTGGTTTATATTATTGTAAATCTCTTTAATGTCTAACTTAATAGAAGACAGCTAGGTTATTTTATCTGTTATATCCATGCTATCTATTTTTTGGTTGAAGTGTATAAACAAGGTCATTACATAAATAAGTGAACAGAAAAAGAATGAGCATTTTTTTTTTCTTCTTTTAAGATGGAGTTT
Organism: Theropithecus gelada; assembly: GCF_003255815.1. NCBI lineage: Eukaryota > Metazoa > Chordata > Mammalia > Primates > Cercopithecidae > Theropithecus > Theropithecus gelada. Next base: position 97,403,609 of record NC_037668.1, on the reverse strand, counting down.
CGCTCTTGTCACCCAGGCTGGAGTGCAATGGCGTGATCTTGGCTCACTGCAACCTCTGCCTCCTGGGTTTAAGCAATTCTCCTGCCTCAGCCTCCTGAGTAGCTGGACGTACAGGCATGTGCCACCACACCCCACTAATTTTTGTATATTTAGTAGAAAAGGGGTTTTACCATGTTGCTCAGGCTGGTATCAATCTCCTGACCTCAAGTGATCTGCCTACCTCGGCCTCCCGAAGTACTGGGAATACAAGCATGAGCCACCATGCTGGGCAAATAATGAGTATTTTAAGATAATTTTGTATGTTCTTCCTTGATACCACTCTAAAATTTGACATATGATACTTTATAAAAGGTGGTTGCAATATGCAATCAAACCATATCACTGAATTTTCTGTATTCTGTTACAACAAAATCCATTGGCTTCTCTTGAATTTTGAATGAATCTTTTATTCACGTATACTTTTGTACTGTTATGCATGTTCATTTAAAAATATTAGTTTACTTATTTATACAGATCTTCCAAAGTTGACATATTTCATTATGCAATAAACATCATATTTATTAATATTGCCACTGATCTTATCAGGAAAGTCTGTAAGTATTGGGAAGCTGTCAGGCTTACAGAAGCAGACGTAAGTTTTCCAACTCTTCCACTTGAAAGTTCAAATTTTATTACTGGCAAAAATACTGTCAGTTGTCCTTGAGATGTCAGGCTCACTTTGTTCATTTTTTGAGAACATGTGTGCCAAATATCCAAGTATGAATAGCTATAGTTTGCCTAGTTGTCATTCTTTCAAATGAAAATTATGTTCTATGAAAAGCGATTATTTCAGCTTGCAATTTACACAATCACACAAGTGCTTTTCTTGATACAAATATGTTTGGTTATGTAGTGAAGTGTTTTGGCATATTTCTCATTTTTCTTCCACAGGATGCATTGAAAAGAAATATATTCTAAGGTTGACATTTAATAAAATTAATAATTTTAATTTTTTTCACCAAAACCATTCTTAAGTGAAATTGACATTCTCTTATTATTAGTATGATTATTATGTAATTTTATTTTTAAAATGAAAGTGTGTGATAAAATGCAATGGCTAACAGTATAGCTTGTATTAGAAATTAACAGTATAACTCAGGGCCACCACCTTGATTCTTGCCTAAAAGCCAGCAATTTTTCTGATCATTGCTCTTGCACCATTAGTGAAAATTTCAATGTAATGAGTAAAGCAAAGAATGTCTTGATATTATTATGAAAATAGTTTTGACTTTTCACATTACTTATAAAGACCTTAAGGACATTCAAGGGTCTAAAGTCTGAAAACTACTGCTCTTCAGAAACCTTGTAAAGTCAGCCAATTTAACTTGTACATTCAATTCAAAGGTTTAAAAAAATATATTTGTAACCACCTTCTCTCCTTGGCATTGTGATAGGTGCTAAGGCTAGAAAGATGTAGAATGCTTTTGCTCTCAAGGAGCAGGAACATGCTAGAATCATTCTAGGCCTGAGAGTAGAATTTTGACCCTTATAATGTGAGTGCTCTGATAGACAAGCAGAGGGAAATGAGTAGAACACAGGAAGACAGGGGGACACCTAGTTCTGTCTGCAGATTCAGGAAACGACATCCAGAGTTGAAAAGAGATTTCCCAGGTGAATAAACAGGAGACAGGATAGTGCTCTAGGCCAAAGAGTAACCCTGAATTAAGGTATGGAGACACAACATCTATATATACTTTGATACTTCAAAAAATGAAGTTAGAAAAAAATGGGTTTTAGGTCACTCAGAGCTTTGTGTGCCCAGCTAAGTTGTTACAACTTTAAAATGCTGAGATTATGTCAGCAGGACTAGGGGATGATTTAGGCATAGAAGGAATGTTAGCAGGTAGCAATAAGGAGCGGCGTGGGAAAAGGGAAATTTGGAGAGTTTAACTTGGAAGCTGTTGAATCTGTGTCTATAACATGCCAAGTGAATTGGTGCTGCTAGAATATAAATATATGCACCTGAAGCTTAAAGGTGACATCATGGGTGGGATGGATTTACACTGTTAGTGTCTAAATGGCAATTAAAAATAAAATTTTGAGACTAGATGAAATAGTGAAAAGACTGTGGAGAGAAAAGAGCAGGGAACCAAGAGTGGATGAGTGGATGTCTCAGGAAATGAGAGTTAGCAGGGGAAAAGGAAACTATGGACGACATTGCAAATGAAAAGGCAGAAAGATGAGTGCAAAACTGTTACTGGATGAATATTAACACTTAAATCAGTGAATTTAGGGTAACCAGATTGCTCTCTGTAAGGTGGGTGGGTCTCATCCAATCAACTGAAAGCCTCAATAGGACAAAAAGACCAGCCTACCCAGGGAAGAGAAAGTTCTTGAGCAAACTGCTTTCAGATTTCACCTGCGCCATCAGGTTTCCTGAGTCTCAAGCCTACTGGCCCACATTGCGGATCAGATGTGAACTTGCCAGGCGTATCTCTATTCTCCACACACCCCTTGGCTCTCTCAGTCCTATTGGTTCTATTTCTCTGGAGAAACCTGAGTAATTCAGAAACTGTGAAAGCAAATTATCATGAAAATAAATTTGTAGAGGGGAGAGTAATCAAATAAGTTCCTCAGAATATCTCTTCTATTGCATGCTAATGGGTGCTAAAAACAAAGAAAGAAAGAAAGAGTTTTGCTGTAATTATATCTGGGGAATTTATTGGTGCCATTTTAAATGCATTCATAGCACAATCCATGTAAAGTGTAAAATGTGAACTTTTAAAATATTTTCAAATCTAATATTTCTAATTCACCCTCACTTTTCTGGTTAGTTAGGGAGTTGCTTTTTATTTTTAAAAATCATTTTAAATTTACAAACTACCTAGTGGTAATAATTTTTAGTTTAAATTAGTTTCTTATAGGTACATGCTCAGTTTTTCATAGTTCTGCAAACTTCTGCTTTTCCTGCAAATGGCATTTGGAGTTCTATAGGAGATTACTGTGTTCTTGTGCTAGAAAGAGAGCCCTGTATCTATGGGTGTTCTTTTTGGACTCTGCAGCAATTACTCTCTTGTCTACTTGGTCACTGCTCTTTCAGCTAAAATTTACTACCCAAGTTGGCAGCTGGTGAGCATATGATGTTTTTTCTGAGTTTGGCCAGGGCCTCTTGTCCCCGCTGATAACTCGACCCTATCTCAGTCCTCACCATCACTTGAGGTCTGGATGTACCTTAATTGAACCCTAATCTACAACTGCAGAGACAGCAACTTGTAGGGTAAGCTTGCTAGCCAGCAGCTTCACGTGCCTCTCGAAGGCTACTTGGAATTTATGGACACCTGCTAAACCCAAAGGGCAAGGTGGAATTGACACTAGACGGATAACTCTTGTTAGCCTCTGTCCAAACACATGATGCCACTGACTTGACTTTGTTTAAATATATTAATGTAGTTGCCATTGGTTATGCAGAATAATTTTGCAGGAGGTTCTCCCTACTAAGACCAATGAGAGAATGGCCTTTCTGCTCCTGAATTTCCCCTCACCTACACAGCAAACAGCCCTACTTTAGGCTGGAAATGAAAGAACAGGCCACACATATCCCACTGCTTAATTCCTCCTCTTCAGGATCTCTTCTCCTTCCAACTATCTATCTGAAATGAAAGAGGCAAAATTTCCATTTCCCCAGGATTTGACTAGATTTCCTTTCATTCAGAGTATACTCCTTCCAGAGAAAATATTGAGTCCATTTTCCATTCCCTGAAGTTAGACTAATGGAAATATTGCAGTGAGCATGATTTTTGTGACAGAGGAGTAAAAAGGTATGCGTTTACATTTAAATATAATAATGTATGTAAAGATCCGCAAGGAAGTGATCTATTTTTTTCTCTTAAACTTGATCACAGAGACCTTTTAACAAAAAGAATATTTCACGATACAAATTTTCTTGAAATGCTAAGAATGACTGTAGAGTTTTAAAAAGGAACAAATAAACCACAAGTAAAATACAAGTGAAAAGTTTAGCAAGATGAGGACTTGGGATGCACTGCTGAATGATCAATGAACTTCTTGGGGATGTTAAGACATTTTTGTTTGTTGTTTGCTTGTTTTAGGAGACTGAAGAGTGGGAGGTAAGAAAATGGAAGCAGTGAGTATCACTATTTTGTTTCCAAGGAGCTTGGTTGAGGAAGGAGTAAAATAGGGCAGTGGCTAGAGGGGAGACCATCAATGGGAAATATTTGCTTTTGATGGGTGAGACATGAATATGTTTACATGGAGGGAAATGAGTTACTCAGAGTAAGCTATTGAAGATATAGAGAAAGGAGAATAGAGCAAAGTCCCAAAGACCATGAAGTTGGGTCACATCAAGAGTACAAAAGGAGGGCCACATCAAGAATAGGATGAGAGCCACCTCTACTCCTGAGGCAGGTAGGAAGAAAGAAGTGTGCATGAGCATAAATGTCAAATATTTCTAAGTGGACAGCAGAGAAGATGAAGTATTTCAGGCCAAACAGCCTTAAATGTTTGTTAAAGTAGGAAGGAAAGGCTGGGCGTGGTGGCTCACGCCTGCAATCCTAGCGCTTTGGGAGGCGGAGGCGGGCAGATCACGAGGTCAGGATATTGAGACCATCCTGGCTAACACAGTGAAACCCTGTCTCTACTAAAAATACAAAAAAATTAGCCCGGGCGTGGTGGCGGGCGCCTGTAGTCCCAGCTACCTGGGAGGCTGAGGCAGGAGAATGGCGTGAACCCAGGAGGCGGAGCTTGCAGTGAGCCGAGATCACACCACTGCACTCCAGCCTGGGCAACGGAGCGAGATTCTGTCCCCGCCCCCCGCCAAAAAAAAAAGTAGGAAGGAAAGATATTTGCTGAGAGTAATTAGAACAGGAGATTTGAAGAAAACTGAAAAAAATAGTGAAGGTCCAAAAAGTCCTATAGAGGAGATAACCAAAGTTCTGATTGAGTGTAAAAAGTGATCGAATGCTGAGACTAAAATCCATAAATTTGAATCTAAATGGCACCAATGTGCGTGACTGTGTAATTTTTACCATGCAGTCAGTGTTCTGATCAGAAAAAGCCAGCTGTGAAAATGATCCAAGGTTGGGATTTTTCCATATGGAAGACAAAAAAAACAAAAACAAAAAACGAACAAACAAAAAACATGAATTTGAAGAATCTGAGGGTGTTGATGAGAGAGGGGTTCGTGTACTCAACCAAGAAATCTGAGGAAGGACTTGAGATCAGAAAGAAACAAATAAAATGGAAAGATCAAGAGCCTGGTTGAATACAGAAAGAGGTATATTGGCAGGCAAAAAATTAAAACAAAAACAAAAACAAAAACAAAAAAACTTCAAGTTAAAGGAATACTGGATGATAAAAACATTGAAGTTTGTTTGGGTGAGTTTTCCTGGAAATGAGAAGAAAATAGCAATAATTCATTGTTATGTCATATGATAGCTGATTTTCCCAATGCCATACATTAACTAGTTGATCTTGATCTTTTGTCTACTAATTTCCAAAATTTGTTATAAATCAATTTCCCCTGTACTTGTGGAACCATTTCTGTTTCACTCCTACAAGTGACACTATGTCAAATGAGTCTACAATAAAATAAATACAGTAAGTTCTAGTATCTGATGGGACAAGTTCCCCTTCATTATACTTCAAAATATTCCTGGCTATTCTGGTTCATCCATTAACCTAAACACAAATTTTTGACTTTGATTTGCTTTTCAAAAATTACTGAAAAACCCTGATGAAATTTTGATGGGAATAGCATTGAATGTATAGATTCAATTTGGGGAAAATTTATCTTCTAGCAAGCATGGGTTTACAACTGATGAATATGTTAGATTGCTAGATATAATAAAATATTCTTTCATGCTCCTCATGATCTTTCTGATCATCAAGATTTATATTTAGTTACAAATTATTTTCATATTGTAAATATAACCATTTCCTTAAAACTTGTATTTTCTAACTGATAGTGATATTAGATGGGAATTATTATTATTGATTTGTAGATATTGAACTTATATCCAGAAACTTGCTGATTAGTAATTAGCTATTAGTTCAATTAGTTATTAATTCTAAGGGTTTGTAGATTTGACTGGTTTTATATGCAGTCATATCATTCAGTAATAATATGTTATTGTTTTTTCCATCAAACTACCTATACCAATCAGTTGGGAGGCATATTTGAATATAGACTAAATGTAGGCAAAGAAAAAGCAATGTAGGTATTTGGGGAAGGAACTTTCTAGAAAGGAGGCTTTTTGCTGTTATTTGTTTTTACAGTATTAATATTTTATACTGTGTATCAGATTTGTGTTTCTGGATTCATTTCATTTTAAATATTAATAATTGTCTCTCACTTTTCCCTCTTTCCCCAACCCTAGCTTTTAAATAAACTTCCACATTTCATTGGTATTTCTAGATTTAGCTTTTACTTTTATTGATTCTATCATTTTGTGTTATATTTCAATACTTTTAATGTATATCTTCATTATTACCTTCCTCTCACTATTTCTTTATTTTATTATTTGTTAATTTATTTTTCGAGACAGGGTTTCACTCTATCACCCAGGCTGGAGTGCAGTGGTACAATCATGGCTCACCTCAGCCTCAACCTCCTGGGCTTAGGTGATTCTCCTACCTCAGTCTTTTGAGAAGCTAGGAATACAGGTGGCCACCAGCACACCTGGCTAATTTTTGTATTTGTTTTTTTCAGAGATGGGGCTTCACCATGTTGCCCAGGCTGGTCTCCAACTCCTGGGCTCAAGCGATCCACCTGCCTCAGCCTCTGAAAGTTCTAGGATTACAGGAGTGATCTACAGTATTTCTATTTTTCAATTTACTTTGTTCTTACATAATTTTAAAACTTTTAGCTTATTAATTTTTAATCTTTTTACATTTAATGCCATTGATTTCTCTGTGACATCTCAAAAGTTTTTGTTTTTAGTGTCTTTATTGTCATATTCTTAACATTGTGCCGTTTGCATTCATATTTCTTCTTCGAGATATTCCAATATATTTGGAATTATAGTTTTTGTTTTAAATCATATAGTAATTAGGGAGTGTTTTGTTATTGAGTGTAAGAATGTTTTATAGACAGAGATTATTGAATTTGTAATTTGTATTTTACTTTGTTGAGATTTTCTTTGTAGTTTAGTAGGTAATTGCTACAATGTGGATGTTTATTTCCTTCAAATCACCTATTGAAATTTGATCCTTAACACTGGAGGTGGGGCCTAATTGGAGGTATTTGGGTCATGGAGGTGGATCCCTCATGAATAGATTAATGGCCTGGGGGGCTGGGGGTTGGGGATTGGGATGAGGGGTTTGAGAGGGTTGAGTTCTGGTTCTATACTCTAAGAAGGTTGTTGAAAAGAATGCGGCACCTTATGCTCTCTTGCTTACTCTCTCACCATGTGATCTCTGCACAAGCCAGCTCCCCCTTGCCTTTTGCCATGAGCTGAATCAGAAGCAGATGCTGGTGCCATGCTTCCTGTGCACAGCCTGCAGAACTTTGAGCCAAACAAACCTCTTTTTTTATGTTATCCAGAGTTTCATATATTCCTTTATAGCTAAGCAAAATGAACTACGACAGTGATCAAATTTTGAGCATGTTTTATACGTGCCATGTGCTTGAGAAGAAAATGGATTATCTAATTGATAAGTTCAATGTTTTATTTAGTAATTATGTAGTTTAAACATTCCATTTTCTCACTAATGTTTGTTTGCACAATCCATCAATTATTGAGATAAATATATTAAAATTTACAATAATCGTGGTTAATTGTGATTATTTTTGTAATCTTGTCAATTTTGCTTTATGTATTTGAGGGATTTGTTACTCAGTGTGTGTGTATTTAGAATTATAGTATCTTCACGGTGAGTGTTATACTTGTTTGTCCTATTGTGTGATATTAAAGGAGGTTCTTGCGTTGGACACAGGCCCTGGCCGAGCCCTAACAGACCAGACCAAACAATGGAGTCACTCATGTTAATGCCACAGAATCAATTGAAGTTTTAAGGAAGCAGACAGATTACCAAACAGACCAGTTTTTTTTTGTTTGTTTGTTTTGTTTTGTTTCCTGAAAATAGGAGATTCTAGTCTACTTGAGTCAGGATAATAAGAAAGTCTCCCTGGCTTTAACTCCTACAGAAAAGTAACCTGAAGCACCCTGACGTTAACCAATCTGTTTTTTTACCTATTGTTCTGTTTCCTCGCTGCCACTTTACAAAACTCATTGTTCTGACATTGTTTAGTGGAGCACTTATTCTATTTTATAGAATGGAGGCTACCCTCGACTCATGAATCACAAATAAAAACCAGTTAGATCTATAACTAAATTTGTTGTACTTTTACCTTTGTCATCCCAAATAATATTTTTGCTATTTGGTCAGTTTGAGCTGATTTTAATGGAACCACAGCATCTTTAGTTAGTCTTTGGCTGGCATACAGTATTCTATCCCTTTTAAAAAAATCTGTCTATCTTTATATGTTCAATGTGTGTCTGAAATAGTGGTGAATGTCTTATTAAGTAGCTGGATTTAAATAGTTAAATACAATCTGAAACTTTCTTAAAAATTATGTATATAAATTTATGTGCTACAAGTACAATTTTGTTACATGCATAGATTGTGTAGTGGTCTGTTTTGCAATGACTAAATTATGTTTATTTTTATTGTTATTCCTGATTATTTTGACTTACATTTAACATCTTAGTTGTGTTTTCTTTTCACAATACTTTTAGTTTTTTTTAACTCCCTTCTTACTTTCTAATGTATTCATAAGCATTTTCTTTTCCTCTCTTCTACTGATTGGAGATTTATGCATTTTCATGTTTACTCCTTTGTTAGATACTTGACCTAATAAAATTTTTTCTTAATCCATAAAACTTCTTCCAGGAAACTATAAAGATTTTAGAACTTTACATTCCCCTCTCATCTTACATGCTGATGTTCAGTATTTTAGTCCCAACTTGACTTTATATCCTCAAATTAGTCATCATCATTATGATTTTATATATTCAACGCTTATTAGATTTGCCAATACCAATTACTAGGCTGATCATTATTCCTTACATAATATTCTTTTCTTCTGGATTTGAATTTCTCCTTATTAAAATATAGACCTTAGTGGCTATTGGAAACAGGGTTTATATATGGCAAACTCTTTTAGGCTTTGTCTAAAATACCCTTGTTTCTTCACTCTTAGTTTATTATTTATTTGGTTATAGAATTTTAGATTGATAAGTTATTTTTCTGTAGCATTTTAAAGAAGGTATTCCAATATTTTTCAGTCTGTAAGACTTTTACTATTGTTGCTATTCATTTAAATATTGTCTTTATAGATGACCTGTCTTTTAAGTTGTCTTCGTGTTGTACCTGTAATTGTAAAAATAAAATAACAATGCATATAAAGCAGGTAGAACAGTGCGTGACTCATAGTAAGCACAAAGTTAATGTTAGCTACTGTTGTTTTGTTGTTACCTTAAACAGGAATGTTTTGTTGATTGCAGACTTAATCTCAATTTCTTGAGTTGCTAATTCTTTTGTTTCTATTTTCTTTAACTTTCTCTCTTGAATTATTTCTTTACTTGGTAGTGGCTTATCAGGTTTTTTTTCCCCCATGGTCATTTTCTATGGAGGTTTTTATTTCTTTGTTTGCTGTGTTTGTTTGTTTGTATTTTCCATATCTGGTGGCATCCCATGTGTCCTGGATTGTAAAACTTTCCTTAATGCAAAGTTTTGCCTTTTCTTGGAATTCCATAGTTAGAATACCAGAATTTTACTGGTCTTGGGCCAACTTTTATACTTCAAAGTTTGAAATTTCCATTCCACATAGTGTCAGTATGAACTCCCAAACCATGTCAAACCCAGGGTGAGATAGGAACTTTTATTTTTTTCATTTTAGTGCTGGGATGAACTCTTCCATGGTGTCCCCTTAGCATAAATATCTAAGTTTTAGATCCTTACCTTATTGTGAGCCAAGGCCTCATCTCTTGCTTCCTGCTGTTTGTTAGAATCACAAACCCTAACATTTAGGGATTATATGTGGTGTAATGCTTCCCTAAATTCTCATGCAATCAACCCATGCCCTTATTGAAATGACATTTCATTACTTCTGTTATCTGGGGCTTTTCATCTTTTCTATTTTAAGTTATGCATCTTTACATTTCCATATTTCATCAAGTAGTCTATATATTTAAGCAGGAGACTGTTCCATGACAACTTAGTCTACCAATAATGTAGATAGTCTTCATTTTTTAAAATCTTGACACATCATAAGTGCTCAATTAACAGTCTTTTTGGTTTCATTGTTGGACAGCTGACGTACAGATTTAGTGCTTAGGAGAGAAATTTGATTTCATTTACTGTACTCATTTACTAAGAAAACCATATATTTTTAGCTTAGTAGAGAATTTATAGTAACAACCCTGTTTGGTAAGCATCATCTTCAGCCTCTCTTTATAGATAAAGAAGCCAAATATTAGATAAAATACCCACAAGTCACAGATACAACCAAGATGATTATGCAAGACATTAATTCCAAATATATGCTTCTCTATTTCATAAGGCTGCTTCCAAGTTTTAATGTGACTTCCTAGACAACCTGAGTGTTATTCTATGTACTGAAAGTTTGACTCATTACCCTCAATGCGTATTATAAAATATCAAATCCGTATCAGAGAAAAGCTAGAACTTCTGACAGTATTTTGTCTGCTGTGTCTGTTTTAGCTGTGCTGAAAGCTGTTTTGTGTGCTGAGAGCCGATGCGTGGCCAAGGTCCTTGGGTCAAACTGAATACATGATAAGTAACTGCTTTTACTAGAACTATATAAGAGAAAAAGAAAAATTAATGTCGGTGTTTTTGTGCTCTATGTCAAGTAGTTAAACTTACTTTCTATTTCACACTGATTTGACTCAAAGAGAGAAACTATAATTGATACTTAAAACCATACCAATGTCTTATATTAGTTTTTAGAATGCCAATGAAACTCAATGTACTTAACAGACATACTCTAAATTTGCCTGTGAAAATTTAACTTGTAGTCATTTGAGAGCGAGAAGGCTATTTGCTTAAGCAGTATTTTAATACATGTTCTAAAATAGTATGTGCGTATCTGTTTGTGTGTGTATGTGTGTATGTATTTATGTGTGTGTATACACACACATATACAATATATATGAAAATGTTTTAGTGTATAAATTCAGATGCTTTGGGTTTTTTTAATATAACTATGTTTAAGTACATATAGATTTAAACCGTAGGAAATATGTTTTTGAGAAATTTTATCAGTTTTCTATTTATGAATGTAAGAGCTAGAAGCAAAATTAGAAACAATCTAGTTCTTCTTCCTTATTTGAAAGATGAAGAAAAAAATTCAAAGCATAAAACCAAAACTAAAATGCCAGTTTTAGCACCTTTTCAAATATGCTATGATTCTTTTCAGCACATGGAAATATAAGAGCTAAAGCCATGAAATTTAGCAAAATAAAATGTTTATTTAAAATTGAAGTGTTTAAAATATCCATTACCACTGAGATTTAAATATGCTGTATTTGAGTAGATCAACTTGTATCTATTCGGACAATATTGATTTGTTTGAAAATTCTGTTTTTGTAACGTGGCTGCTTTACCTGGTGAAATCAATTGAGTCAATGATACAAAGCTCACATTAAAATATTAAAAATTGTTAGATTTAGTAGTCTTGCTTAGATCTTTTACACAAGATTTGGAATCAGAGACAGGACAAATATTAACTTCTAACAGTGATTCTCCTGAAATTAACAGAAAACAAATAATAAATAAATAAATAAAGTTTTCCACTGGCATAGCAGTTAGAATTATGTGCTCTGGCATGAGACTGTCTGGCTTCAGTTGTGGTCCAGTTACTTAATCTTTCTGTGCCTCAGTTCCATCTGTAAAATGGGAACCATATTATTATTGTGAGAATAAAATAAGTTGAATATATAAAGAGCTTCCAAGAGTGTTGGATGCATAGTTAATAGTGAATGAGTCAGGTATTGCTGTTTTTGTTGTTGGCATGATTGCCTTCAGCTCTCTCTCATCTCTCTCATTTTGATGTGTATCTTTTTGCTTGTCTCTGATGATAACGCTGTCCTTCAAAATTTGCATCAGCTCTTGTAACTATTTTCTCTGATTCTAACTCCGATGTTATATTAAAGGCCAGGAAAAGCAGAATTTTCTTCCAGTATAATTGGATTCTGTACTCTTGACTTTTCTTGATATGCCTGAATTGTTCTATGTAATCAGGTATTTCACACACTTTTACTTTCTCTAAGAGCCACGTATTCCCCTGATCAATGTACTGGTTTTCTTGCTTGCCTTCTTCTAGGATATGGTGTACACTCAGAACCTTGTAAACACTCTTCCTGTGTCTGATTAAATTAATGAAGTTCAACTTCCAGGATACCTAAGTCTAAGTATGCTTCCAATAAGGAGAAGCAAACAGGCTGCATGAAGTTTTTATCTTTTTGGTAAGTGGCCTGAAAAATCAGAGTTTATATTTTGTTAAGATAATTTCTGCATTGTCTTTATCAGGTTTTAGGTTACTTGAGAATACTCTGCTTTAAGATAGTTAAAGTTTTCATACCCATGTAACTTTCTGTATTGCTTTTGACTTCTTTGAATATCACTCTGGTTAAACGAATAACTGATATTTAACAATGACCTGTGATTTTGTTTTGATCAAGTATTTTGAATGTGAAGGTTTTTATATCTTTGGCAGATTTCCCTAGGATCAAAATCCTAAATTAAGATTTTGGTCTAAAATTAACTTTGGGATCTTCCAATTGGACCTCTGGAGAGTCTCAAAGAATGTGGCTTTCATCTTGTAGAGACATTAAATGATTATACTTTTTTGGTAAATTGTATGGGAGGCATTGCCAAATGATGAGTGCTACAAGATCTATCAGTTACATTTAGGGGTATGTGATTGATATGAATGTTCTAAAATTGTGTAAACTCTTAGAAATGTAATATGTCATCAGTCATAATTCTGATTATTATGTTGTATGCCACTAAAGTAACTACAATTTCTGGTTATGATAAACTTTCTTCATACTTTTAACCATGGTTATTCAAAGCCTCTGTCATCTATCATTACTGTGTTGATTTTCCTCTAAAAGCATTTGCAATCAGATTCATGGAAAAGACTGTAACAAATACTTTAAATGCAGGTTTCTAATAACTTTAAGGCCAATACATAAAATGAAAATTTTCCAGGATTAAAAAAAATCCTCAGTATAACTGATCAGTATATAAAACTTAATAAAGATAAGACAAAGTAAAAATCAATCACATGAGCTTAAGTAACTTATAGAGATCATGTTTCTATAACTTTTATTTTAAACACTATTTGCTCTTTACAGACATGTTTTCAGAATTAAGAAAATATTCCCTCTTATGCTATCTACAGTTTACAGCAATTTGGTAAAGTATATTTTTGTGAACAAAGGTAGAAATATTTGCCTTTTTACACTGCTTGGTCCCTCCAAAATTTGAACACTATTTTTGAGTAGTATTTACAACACTATTCTTTAGTATTTTTTATGACAATATAATTGTTTACATAAGTTCAATGGAAATCTTCTCTCTCTTTATAACAGGATACAATTAGAAACATCAGTTATATTACCTAGGTTTGGCTGGAATGTCATATTTGAGAATGTGCAAAGGATGACTGACTTCAAGGGTTCCATGCCTTACAGTGAATGAATAGAAACTGTCACTTCCTGGCAGTCCCAGTAAACTTAAGACTGCCTTGGTTTGGCTTTCTAGCCTCAAGAGACGTTTAAATCTAAGATTTCCATGTGATCAATGTAGAGAGAAAAAGGTATGTTTCTAAAGAATAGCTATGATACACCTGCTATTAGATTGCAGATTTTTGCATTATTTCAAGTTCCTATTATCTATCTACAGACTAGACTAGATCTTGGATTTTTCTAGATCCCTCCAATCCAACTTTCTTCTATAGAACTACTAAAAATGTGAGTTGTTCTCTTCCTGAAGCCCTATAAGCTAAAACTAGATGAATTTTAAGGAACCAGTCCCCCTGCCTGAGGTATGAGTCACAAGGAAGTTCACCAAGCTGCCCAGTGCCCAAATAAGATACATTCAAACTACAAACCAGGACAGGAAGTTGACAGTTTTACTCTGTAGGTAGCATTTCCCAAGATGTTGGAACAAACCTCCATAACATGCGACTCTTACTCCTCTTAATGCTCTCTTTTTCACTTGGCAGAATAGCGGTATAATTAAAGCTTGTGGATCAGTAGCTTCTGCTAATAACTTGACAGAACCTGACCAAAGAGATCCTTCAGTATCTAATGTTTAAATAAGGAAATGTCTGTGCTGTCACCAGTACTACCTGCTGTGCCTAAATAAATTCCTCTGAGGAAGTTGAGACACTTATATACACAAAATAACAAAACAACTCACATGGTTACAACAGGTCTTACCTAATTCCCCATGGTCATTTTATTTATTCAGTTGGTTGATATTAAGTTTAGATTCATAACTAAAAACCATTACACAAACTGGGGTTACCATATTAATATTAATTTTGCTTTGCATTTTCCCTTTTTCAAATTTGCATCTATTACTTGTTAAAGTTCTGCACAAATACAACTCCAAACAGAATAATGCTGGTCCTGCACTTTGAGATGATAGCAAAAGCCTATGGAACAGACACAATTGAACTTAACAATGGACTTCAGGTAGACTTAGCCTGAGAGCCACTCCCTTCAAACCTCCCTTGTTGCTCAAATGTGGCTAAAAGTGTTTTGCTACGATTCCTAATCACCAGTCACTCCCTCCAACATAGAAACAGATCAGCAACCCAGGACAGGTCCATCCTGGTATTGAGGGACATCAAAATCTAACTAAAGGATGATTGATCAGCAATACTTTTGGAAAAAGATCTTGATCAAAAGGGAGAAATTTGAAACTTGTCAAAACCAAAATGAAATCACTTGTATTTAAAACAAATAACAACAACAACAAAACACTGACAAATAGAGCCAGAGCAACGGAGGGTTCTCCTGCACATTTGCTTAATAACAAGAACTATCACAAAAGAATCTGCAAAATCCACAATCTCACACAAAGGCTGTCATAACCTTACTGTATTAATCAATTTTCACACTGCTATAAAGATACTACCTGAGACTGGGTAATTTGTAAATGAAAGAGGTTTAACTGACTCACCATTCATCCTCAGGAATCTTACAATCACAGCAGAAGGCAAAGAGGAAGCAAGGACCTTCTTCACATGGCAGCAGGACAGAGAAATGCCAGCAGGGGAAATGCCAAACGCTTATAAAACCATTAGATTTCATGAGAACTCACTCACTATCACATCATGGGGGAAACCGCCCTCATGATCCAATTACCTCCTTCCTTCAACATATGGAGATTACAGGTCCTTCCCTTAACATGTGGGATTATGATTCGAGATGAGATTTGGGTGGAGACACAGAGCCAAATCATATCATTTACACACACATAAAATACTTCAGTCCAACATTGAACTGATGCCATCCTTGCTATTGATTCTTGTAGCCAAGGATCATTATTTCAAAACAAGTAATCCTCCTAACTTTTCCTTTGAAAACCTTTGTCTTCCCTACCTTATCTGAATATGTACATAGCTTATTATGGCATGTGTATTTCCACTGCAGTGCCCTATTCTTAAATAAACATCATTTTCTATCAGAGAGCAAGTCTCTGTTATTGAGGTTGACAGGGGCAAGGGTGCAGGAGCTTCTGAACTCCTGTACACATCTGTCATTGGTTAAGAGCTGCCTACTGAGATTGGGGAGTGGGGAACAGGGGGGTACTTCTGGCCTTCATTGTGTGCAGATAAAGTAGCCAGCAGCAAGAGCAAAGATACATGGGTGATAACTTCCAGCTCTTGGGAGGAATAGCACACCAGCAGGTGATACATGGAAAAGAAGTAAAGGTGTCTGAATATTTGGGTAGAGCACTGAGAGCATCTGACACAATGGGTTAGGCACTAATTAGGGAAACTGAATAGCTGGAGAAAAGGAGAATGTAAACTAGATATATAAGCCATGACTTTGCTGTTTACTGGGGTTCTGATGGTTATATTTATTCACATTATTGAGAAAATAAACTCAAAAAAGACTTCATTATAAATTGAAGATGTGTGCTGAATATCTACAAATAACTTCCTAATATTTATACTACTTATATACTACTTATGTGTGTGTGTGTGTGTGTGTGTGTGTATATATAATTTTTATTTTTGTTTTTAATTTTGGACAGAGTCTTGCTCTGTTGCCTGGGCTGGAAGGCAGTGGTGTGAGATCTGCGTCCCGGGTTCACGCCATTCTCTTACCTCAGCCTCCCAAGTAGCTGGGACTACAGGTGCCCGCCACCACGCCCGGCTAATTTTTTTTTTTTTTTTTTTTTGTATTTTTTAGTAGATATGGGGTTTCACCATGTTAGCCAGGATAGTCTCGATCTCCTGACCTCGTGATCTGCCTGTGTCAGCCTTCCAAAGTGCTGGGATTACAGGTGTGAGCCACCACGCCCAGCCTATACTAGTTATATTTTTAAAAATAGTTACAAATGAAAAAGTAAAATATTGAAAGACAACAATAAAAAATATGAAAGATACAACTGTCTTTTAAATGTGTGTGTGTGTATGTTAATTGAAGGGATTCATATTTAATTTTTCTTCATAGCCCTAGAAACACAGGAAAAGCAAAGGACTAAAAGTTGGTACTCTGATTTGATCAAGTAAACATATTGTTGGTTCCCAGCTACAGAGGCAGTTTCATTTCAAGATACTGTCTTGCCTCTTGCAATTGAGAGTCTGAGATGGATAGGTTTCTAAAAGATACACAAGAAATTCTTTTTTTTTTTTTTTTTTTGAGACGGAGTCTCGCTCTGTTGCTCAGGCTGGAGCGCAGTGGCCGGATCTCAGCTCACTGCAAGCTCCGCCTCCCGGGTTTACGCCATTCTCCTGTCTCAGCCTCCCGAGTAGCTGGGACTACAGGCGCCTACCACCTCGCCCGGCTAGTTTTTTGTATTTTTTTAGTAGAGACGGGGTTTCACTGTGTTAGCCAGGATGGTCTAGATCTCTTGACCTCATGATCCACCCGTCTCGGCCTCCCAAAGTGCTAGGATTACAGGCTTGAGCCACCGCGCCCAGCCAAGAAATTCTTGATGCCACTGCTTATTAAAGGAGAAGTTGTCACTGTGTGTACCCAGTTCCAATAACATTAAATAATTGTAATAAAAGATATTGTCACCAACAGCATGGTTAATCTTTTCTGTGTGAGAATCTACTATTTTTCTATACTCTACTTAGGTTAAGCTTATACTTTAATTTTCATCAGTTATTTCTCCTTAAAGGATTTTTCATTTCTTGAAAGTCTTTATTTTTGATACACTTCATCTATGACACATTAACTACTTGATTGAAGATTCTGACCCTAATGTTTACACAAAAGAAGGTTTTATAGACGTAGATCTTTGCATTGTCTTATTTCTTTGTATTGTATAGTACTTTATGCATAATAAGTGCTCAATAAGTATTTGTTAAATGATTGAATGGACTGAGTTATTGACCTTGGTTTTGTTGGTTCTGTAATCTAGAACTAATAGTCTCAGAGAAAGTTGCACAGTATTGGGGAAAATAATTTACCTATTTAACAGCATTGATACACCACAGACATTGTGCAAGGAAATCCACAGTCCAGAGGTTGCCCACATGCTAGATCTGGCTGACAGACAAGTTTATTTTAAAAATGTTTTTGATTTTTTTCAAGCAGCTATCATTTTTATTTTTAAGAGTTCCTCTTTGAAACTAGAGTATTTAAAATCATTGCATAGTTAGCTGAAACTGAGTAGTAGCTGCCTGCTTTAGATTGTGTGGACTCTTAAAATCCCCACTACTCACTCCCATCTTTCTGACACTGGTTGCTTCCTCTCAGTATAATTGCACTGCAGTTTTTGTTAAGGTTACTCTGGGGTATTTTGTGACACCATACTCCGGCTAGGTGTCCAATCATTCAATTCAATTTTGACACCAACCACCTGGAATTAGCATTAGATTCCATAGATTTGAAGGTTCAGTTCCACAAGGCTGCCCTCATTTCAGATGCCAGTCACAAGTCCCAGGCCACCTACAGTTCTCAACCACTGGCTATAAATTGAAGGTTTCCATGACCCCTTCCTCAGATTCGACAATTTGCTAGAATGGCTCATGGAACTCAGGGAAACACTTTATTTACATTTATTGTTACAGTAGGTAGGTAGTGAGACATAAACAGGGCAGGAGAGCCCCTAGCCCTCAGGAATGCCAGGAAACCATGAGGTAACGGGCAGGCAGTTGTTAAACTGCCTCTCTAAAATAATAATTGGTTGGAGCTGGTACAATGGAAACGGGGTCTCCCAATAGATAGAAACACCTAAAATTGGTGATCAGCAGCTTCCTGATAAAATCTCAAGGGTTGGGTAAGTGGGTTCAAGCATGCACCCCTCAAAAATAGCAGAATTTAACTGGTATATGACCTTGCCCTAAGAACATTCTACCGGTAAGGAAAGAACACCTCAAGCAAGCATATGCACGATTTTGGTAAACACATTGCGCATGCTCACCCGATTTTGGTAAACGCATTGCGCATGTTCACCTCCCAAGTGCTGGCAGGCAACTGTGCATCCAGACAGCCCACCCCAAGGGAAGAATCAGGGGAGAAGTAATTCAACCTCAGAAGCATGCCAATCCCAAGTCAAAGGTCAAACCACCCATTTGATCCCTCAAGTCACCTGCTAGGACCTCTTCCAAGTGTATTTTACTTCTTTTTGTTCCTGCTCTAAAGAATTTTAATAAACTTTAATTCTTGCTCTAAAGCTTGCTGTGGTCTCTCACTCTGCCATGTGCTCCTCAGTCAAATTCTTTCTCCTGAGGAGTCAAACACTGAGGTTGCTGCAGACCCATACAGATTCACTGCCACTAACATACTTTAGTGCTACGTGACTCAGATACATTCCCTAGGGCTAACATTACCAATTTATTATAAAGGATCCAACTCAAGAATAGCCAGATAATATAAATGCATAGTTCAAGGAATGGGGCATGGTGTGTAGGGTTTCCATGACCTTTCTGAGCTCACCATCCTCACGGTGTCCATGTGTTCCCCAGCCTAGAAGCTGTCCAAATCTCCTTAAGAGGTTTTATAAGTCTCAATCTCTAGACCCTCTCACTTCCCCAGGGCTCATGTGGTACTGTAAGTTTCAACCCTCTAATCACCTGGTTTTTCTGGTGACCAGCCCCAGCCTGAAGTTATTTTGGGGCCCCACCTTAAGTCACCTTCTTGGCATAAAATCAGGTGTGATCTGAACTCAGTACCTTGTTATGAATAACAAAAGACACTCCTATCACTTAAGAAATTCTAAGGGTTTTTAGTAGATCTGTGCTAAGAACTGGGGTCACAGGCCAAATACATGTCTTATTATAGCACAGTTACACTACTTCATGCATGTACATTATATGTCTGGTTGTTGTGGGCATTTGGGTTTGCAACTTTTGCATATCAGACCTATGATTCTTACCTGAAGCCTGCTGCTTTATTATGACACATATTTCCAAATTTTCCTTTACCAGGAAACCCAACAAAAAAAAAGTCAGAGTTAAAATTATTTAGTTTACATTGTGGTGTCTCATCATGTTTTCACTTAAAAAAACAAAAAACAAAAAAACAAAACAAAAACAACTTATTTTTTATCCAAATAAAAAAGTATGTGGTTCAAAAACTACTAAAAATCTAATGCAATAGGATAATAAATAGAGATTTCTTTTTTAGTTTTAGCTGATACCTAAAGGCCAGGAGCAAAAATTAGCTGCCAAATATCCTGTATTCTGAAGCTGGTGTCTTATAGACCTATGTTATACAGACTCAGCAATTGTGAAACATTTTTTCAGCCTTGATAATCACCCACATTCAGCAATAAGATGAGAGGCAGTAGAAGAGAAGATTCCTGGAAAGTATTTTTATGCGCTATGTGGTTTTCACTTCTCTAAAGTGGAGGGAAAGGAATGACTCCCTCACATCTCAAGATACAAGAGAGGGGTCTTAGAGAATCACTATGACAACTTGTACACATCTCTTAGATTTTAAAGGAACATCAGAAC
The DNA here is from genome assembly GCF_003255815.1 of Theropithecus gelada. Lineage (NCBI taxonomy): Eukaryota > Metazoa > Chordata > Mammalia > Primates > Cercopithecidae > Theropithecus > Theropithecus gelada. The sequence goes on along the minus strand of NC_037668.1, from coordinate 97,383,436 downwards.
TAATAAGCAACTCACATCTGGAAAGGCTAAAGGTGAAAATTAGTGAGTGGAGTTGCCTGTATGAAGCAGAGCAAAAGTGGGAGGCTGCCTTGTACGGAAGCTGCATTTCTACTTTGCCTGGCAGGGATATGAGACTTTCTCCCATGAGCCCCATTGACCCATAAGATGTTCATGGTCTGGAGACAACTTAAAACAGTGTATTCCATAGGCTGAAAGTGTTATCATTGAATTCAGAGCCTGAGGTTACCATCCTAGGAGGACAGGTAACCAATGGCGAGCCATTATTGTCCTCCACAGCAAACAAGCTTCGGTGATGGGAACCTTAGAAAAAGAATCCTGGACCAGGCGCAGTGGCTCAAGCCTGTAATTCCAGCACTTTGGGAGGCCCAGAGGTGGCGGATCACCTGAGGTTGGCAGTTCGAGACCAACCTGGCCAACACGGAGAAACCCTGTCTCTACTAAAACCACAAAATTAGCCGAGCATGGTAATTCATGCCTGTAGTCCCAGCTACTCAGAGGCTGAGGCAGGAGAATTGCTTGAACCTGGGAGGCGGAGGTTGCGGTGAGCCGAGATCGCGCCATTGCACTCCAGCTTGAGCAACAAGAGTGAAACTCCGTTTCAAAAAAAAAAAAAAAAAAAAAAAAGAAAAAGAGAGAAAGAAAAGAAAAGAAAAAACAAAAATTAGTCAGGCGTCGTGGTGGGCGCCTGTAATCTCAGCTACTCAGGTGGCTGAGGCAGAAGAATTGCTGCAACTCCGGAGGCGGAGTTTGCAGTGAGCCAGTGGAGGTCGTGCCATTGCACTCCAGCCCAGGCCAGGCAGACAACAGCAAGACTCCGTCAAAAAAAAAAAAAAAAAAAAAAAAGGAAAAGGAAAGAAAGAAAGACAAAGTATCCTGGAGAATCTCACAAAAGTGCCCTCACCACAGAAAAGAATCAGGAGGTTAGGGAAAAGGAAACGCACTAAAGAGAGAAGATGGTTTTCATTCTCTCCCATCAGCACATCCAGCCTACAACAATACTGAGGCAGGATCCAGGAAAAGCTTTAAATTGGGAACGAATATAGATTTCGACTATTATGACCTGAGTGTGGACAATGTAGTTACTATGCTGGGTCTAAAAATGAGGAGAGGGTACTTTATTGTCTGAGGATAACCTAAAATTGTTATTGCACCTATTAGAAATTTTACGCAAAAAAAAAAAAAAGAACAACAATAACAAAAAGACCGCAGCTAATATTTGAAACAGCAGAGGAAGCATCAATTTGTTTTCTATTTGTACATTATTAAATTTTGTCCATATAAACATCACCCTTATATTAAAAAAGAAGCTGTGTCCAGCACTTACTCTCTTTTAGTCATGCTTTCTAGAGGCAGCCATTTTCCAATTTTTAGCTGCTGCTTCTGGTGTTTTCTAATGTTTGCATCCATAAATCTAAATATGACAGATATTCTGCTCTTTATTGAATTTTTTTTTTTTTTTTTTTTTTGAGATAAGTAATTGCTATGTTGCCCAGTCTGGTCTTAAGCTCCTGGGTTCAAGGCTCCTCACGCTTCTGCGTAGCTGGGATAATATGCACAGGCCACTATGCCTGGTTTTGGTTGATTAATTTTGACAGAGTCTATTTAATTTTATGTTATAGTAGTTAAGAGTTTGGATGAGCTAACATCCCTCCTCTCCTCTCCATATCATTATATTTTTTGGTGAAATCAATAGTCAGTTTACATTGCTAGGACTATGCAAATTACAGAGCCAAGTGGTATACCATGACTATATAGGTGACTCAAACAACATGGTTTTGAACTGCATAGGCTCACTTATACGTGGATTTTCTTCCCTTTATTCCACCTCTGAGACAGCAAGACCAATCCCTTCTCTTCTCCCTCCTCCTCAGCATCCTTAACGTGAAAATGATGAAGACTGACTTTTATGATGGTCTACTTCCAATTAATAAATAGTAAATATATTTTATCTTCCTTATGATTTTCTTAGTAACATTTTATTTTCTCTACCTTATGTTCATTTAAGAATGTAGTATATATAATACATATAACATAACAGAATGTGTCAATCAACTCTTTATGTTATCCATAAGGATTCCAGTAAACAGTTGGCTATTAGCAGTTATGTTTTTGGGGATTTGAAATCTATACACAGATTTTTGACTGTGCCAGAGTGAGGAATGGCACCTCTAACCTCTGTGTTGTTCAGGACTCTACTTCCTTTTTAAAAGAACAGTCAGTTTTACCTGGAGCTAATTCTTGTCTCGTTTTATCCATTTGTTTAGCGTTACATATAGCAGTTGCCATTTTTTCTTCTAAGTACTAACAAGTCTGCCAAATACCTTGCAGTGATATTTTCAAAGACTGCCAAACATCAGATGATCTGTCATTGCCATGCTTTTATTTTTTCCACACCCCAGTCTTCCTTCATAAAACTCTTTGTGCTTTTTGCTCTAATTTGGACAGATTTCTTTCTCACTCTGGCAAATAGCTGCCGCCTAGAGACTTCTTTTGCCTCCATTTTGGAAACGCCCTTTGCCTGTCTTTTTTGTTGCTGAGATCTTTCTTTCTTTATTCCCTTATCTTGCTGAAGCATATCATTCATTGGTCACATAGTAACGTGCATGACAGGCAGTATTTTTTTACTCTTTATATGATAAAAATTTGACCCTCACAATTGGTTAAGAGTTTGGCCAGATATGACATTTTAAGTTGAAACTCCTTTTTTTCTCAACATATTGAAGGCATTGTTAATTGATTTTTAGCATCCAGAGCTGCTCTTAAGAAGTCTAGTGACATTTCATCTTCTTATTCCTTTGAATCTTAACTTTTTTCCTGTCTGAGTTTTTAGAATTTTCTCAGCATCCACATTTTGGACTTCTTAATATTCTGAAAATTTACAATGCTGCCTTGGTATGAATCCTTTTTATTTAATGTGGTGGAGACTTGCTGGGTCTTATCAATGCAGGGACTCATGTCTTTGGTTTTAGAAAATATTCCTTTATTACTTCTTTTATAATATCGCCCTTCTTTTTCTCTGATCTTTCAAAAGTTTTTATTATTAAGATATATCATCCCTTATATTGGCCATTTAAGTTTTTAGCCTTCCTTTCTATTTTTGATATATTTTTCTTCTCCTTCAAAGTGATGCTATTTTCCAACTTTTTCAACTGTTTTTCTGAATATTTTTATTTTGGTTGTCACTTTAAAAATTTCAAAATCTCATTCTTTTCTGATCGTTCCATTTTTATGACACTATATTTTATCAACTCAATTTCTTATCATTCTGATGATTTTAATTTTTTTTTTTCCAAAATAAACTGGTCATGGGGCTCTGCAAATTAGGGTTGATTTCCACTGTTGTATTTTCTTTACTACACTTTAATTTTAGAGATTCTTTCCTCCAAAAAATAAAATATACCTGGTTATTAAAATGTCTACTTTCTTCATTCTTTTTTATTAAACTATGGGGCTATTTGTTATTATATAGGCAATGAAAGTAATAGAGAATAGTTATTTTTACATCATTTAATACATTAGAAATCATTTCTTCTATTTATATTTATAGTGTTTGTAGATGAATTCTGGTCACAAAAATACTAGTGTAACAAATCAAGATTGAAAATTAACGTTCATTCAGAGTCAGAATTTTGAAGTCATTGATAACATAGAATAATAAACTTCTTTTGCAGATTAGCATATGTGTTGAATTACTTAAACTTACATTTATAGAAAATCAGAGCTGTTGAAATTATATAGGGTTTTTGTGTTTTGTTGCAGTTGATGCAAATTTGGGGATTGTACTTTCACAAAAAATATGCAGAATTTTCTTCTTGGAGCAAGGAGCAGCATGTATTTGCCTTTTGCTGCAGTCTAATGAAAGCCTGCAGCAGTTTGTGCCAAATGCACTGCAGATGCTGCAGCAGCAATAACGTATTCATGAAGTGTGCAACTGCATTTTTACAGGAGCAGTTTTGAGATGTGTTTACTCAACTTCCAGCCTTTCCAGGGAACATAAATATAGATTGCTTCATATAATATGCATAGCCATCACATTTGAAGTAGAAAAGACCCTTACAAATGGCAATATCAAAATCCATGAAAGTGATGGGAATAAAGTAATAAAAATTCCATTCAATACAATTTGGAATCTGACAGGTAACCTATGAAGTATTTGTCATTTTGATGGAGAATGTCTACTTAATTCAAATAATTTATGCTATAATCTGCTAGCCCAGTATTTCAACAAGTCAAATAATATTCCACATAATATCTATAGCTAAATATGAGGAAAGGTGGACTTATCTCCATCCTAAGGCAAATGTGATTCTTTAAATAGTGTATTAGTCAGGGTTCTCTTAGAGGTACAGAACTAATAGATATATATATATATCTATACATACAGACACACACACATATATATCCATACACATATATCAAGGGGAGTTTATTATTAACTTACATGATCACAAGGTCCCACAATAGGCTGTCTGCAAGCTGAGGAGCAAGGAGAGCCAGTGTGAGTCCCAAAACTGAAGAACTTGGGGTCTGATGTTCAAGGGCAGGAAGCATCCATCATGGCAGAAAGATGTAGGCTGGGTGGCTAGGCCAGTCTCTCTTTTTCACGTTTTTCTGCCTGCTTTATATTCACTAGCAGCTGATTAGATGGTGCTCACCAGATTAAGGGTGGGTGTGCCTTCCCCAGCCCATTGACTCAAATGTTAATTTCTTTTGGCAACACCCACACAGACACACCCAGGATCAATACTTTGTATCCCTCAGTCCAATCAAGTTGATACTCAATATTAACCATCATAAATAGTTATAAAACTGAAGTTTATATATCAGTAGAGCTTTAAGCAGTTTATAACTGACAAATTTTGGGTTTTGGAATTATAAAGGTTTTGTTAAAGAAAGTTTGATGTAGACACTCAATTTTCCCTTGTATTTCCTCATTCCTCTTCCGGTGTAATAGCGATTAGCTAGGTAGTGTGCAACCTGTTATAAAGGTTACACTTCTAACCCTACATTTGCAGAAAAGTTGGCCATGTGATTAAACTTTTGACCAATGGAATGTAAGTAGAAGTGATGAGTGTGATTTTCAAGTCTGCCCTTATTAGGAAGGGGTAATGATCACAACCTTCTCTGGCCTCTTTCTTCCATTTGCAATGCCTGCGCAGTGATGAGACATCTTAGACTACTCAGACAAAAGCAACTCTTTACAAATTATGAAACCTTTGATTAAATCACATTGCAAGGTCAACAAATAAACTCATGCTTTTACATAAACACAAAATTAACCCCCCTTTTTTAAAGATCAGATCATTTCCCAAGTCTTTCAGAAAATCTTGCTCGGTCTACCTTGCCTGAATTGTCTCTCCTATTCCTACGCTCGCTTGGCATATAATTATTCTCATATTTTGATCTTATTGCCTTTTGGGTTGTTTTATATGTGTGTGTTTCTGTCACCCTCATTATATTGTGACACAGTCATGGTTTTACCCTCCTCATTTCTACCAAAACTATCACACTGCATTCCAGTCCTACTGGATTTCTTGAATGAGCCAAGCATATTCTTTACTCAGAGATTTTATATTTGCTGTGCTCACTATGTGGAATACTAGTCTTCTAGATATAGAATGATAATGGAATAGTAAATTATATTATATTAAAGATATTATGGCTCATTTCATTCACGTCTCTGTTCAAACACCACCTCCCTAAAGGTCTTCTCTTACTTTATTTTCTCTCTCTCTTTTTTTTTTTTTTTTGAGACAGAGTCTCACTCTGTCACCCAGGCCAGAGGGCAGTCCTGCCATCTCAACTCACTGCAAGCTCCCCCTACTGGGTTCACACCATTCTCCTGCCTCAGCCTCCCGAGTAGCTGGGACTACAGGCGCCCGCCACCACGCCCGTCTAATTTTTTGTATTTTTTAGTAGAGACAGGGTTTCACTGTGTTAGCCAGGATGGTCTCGATCTCCTGACCTCATGATCGGCCCCCCTTGGCCTCCCAAAGTGCTGGGATTAGAGGCGTGAGCCACCACGCCCAGTCCTACTTTAACTCTTTACTCTGCTTAAATGAAGTCAGTAAGGACACTACATCAGAAATGTCAAGGAATTGCTGAGATAAAAAGTAGAGAATATCAGCAAAAGTTTCCTGAGGTGATGGGAGTGATTTGTGGAAACTGAGTTCAGAGCACATGGATAGAAGTGAAGGGAAAGAATATGATAGGGTGGTCACTTGGTGATCTGCTTTTGGAGCAGTTCGCTGAATAGTGAGTAGCTGGTATATTTGCTTGCAGCTTTAAATGAGTAAAAATCTACATTGAAACCTGGAAAATCAGATAGTGCTCACATTTGCTAATAACTCTAGCAGGGATAGGTGGCACCCAAACTCCAAAGACAACTTACTAGCCCACTTCTCCTCATAATCCTTCACAAGAACCAGAGGCATGAGGGCAAAGAGAGAATCTCAGTACAAATATGGGAGGATAGCCAATAATCTTTGACAGTTTTAAAAAAGATACCACAAAAGAGAGACACCTAACTAAACATCAATATTGATAAAATAAACAGGGCAGGGTGCAGTGGTTCACGTCTGTAATCTCAGCACTTTGGAAGTCTGAGGCGGTCAGATTATCTGAGGTCAGGAGTTTGAGGCCACCCTGGACAACATGGTGAAACCCTATCTCTACTAGAAATACAAAAATTAGCCAGGTGTAGTAGTGTGTGCCTGTAAGCCCAGCTACTCAGGAGGCTGAGGCAGGAGAATCCCTTGAACCCAGGAAGTGGTGGTTGCAGTGAGCCAAGACTGTACCACTGCACTCCAGCCTGGGTGACAGAATGAGACTCTGTCTCAAAAAAAAAAAAAAAAAAAAAAAAAAGAAAGAAAGAAAGAAAGAAAGAAAGAAAAATGGTGTTTATAAGGCTATAACAGACTATTTCTGAGGATGTTGTGTATAATTTAAAAACTAGAAATACTCGAAATAAAAATATTGACTCTCTGGGAAAAAAATCAATAGATAGGTTAGTAGAAGAATGAGATATACTAAAGAACTATAACCAGAAACTTTGAGCTAAAATAGTTCCTCCTAAATGCAGTTGAGGTGAGGTATTTTGAGGTTATGAACCACATTTTCTTTTCTTCTTACTGTCTCTTTTCTTATTGTTCTGTGGCCATTTACGCATCAAACCATTCACTGTATCAGAAAGAAGACAGATACTAACTGAACAAAGAAGTCACTACTCAGCTTTGAGTTTCAAAATAGAGACTGTAAGTTCCAAGATTGGGACAATGGCTTTGCTATTTATACATTCTTTATTTTTATTCATTTCTCCCAAAATACTTGAAACAGTTTTTTTATTTTTGAAGGAGGATACAGAGGTGATGCTTTCAGAGTCCTGGTGTCTTTGAAAATGTCTCTATTACCAATACAAGTAAATGACAATCTTGATGGGGTTAGGTTCTTGATTTGTACCCTTATTGTTCAGTTTTGGACACTGCTCCATTGCTCACATCTATAGTTGCCAGAGAAATCTGAGGTCAGCCTACTTTTTATTCTTTTATAGGAAACCTAGTACTTCTAGCTAAATGTTTCTTGGATAAGGTAAACATTTTAAATATTTTAAATGTTTATAAATACAATGTCAACAATAAAAATAAGGAATAATAAAAATCAGGAAAGTTTTCTTTCATTTATATTTTGAATTTGATTTTTTTTGTGTTTACTAACTCAGTTCTCTTCTCCAGGCATATCAATAATCTTTTTGTTGGATATCTGTTGTCTTTCTCATCTATTACCTTTTTATTGATTGTTTTTCAGTGTAGTATTTGTGATTTTCTGAAGTCTCCACCGAATGTCATTGTTTTGGTCTTCTGAAAAGTTGACTGCCTTCTTTCTTTTATTATGTTTATACATAAGTTCTGCACTATCATTGTTGTTCTCTATAGTTTATTGCCTTGTTCTGTTTTAGTCTCTTTCATTTAATTGATTACTATAACTTCTGTTTCCTAAAACCCACGATTTCTTTGCTGTCCTTGATTGCAAAATACATTTTTGGTCACATTTTTGTTAAGGTCCTATTTTTTTTTCTATTTACTTATGTTTAGGTAGAATAAATTCTATTTAAGTTCATTTGTCACGAAATGCTACAGGTGAAGTCTCCTTGACTCTCTCTTATGTTTATCTGTGCAATCAATGAACACATATTTATTAAATTTACAACTGAGCTGTATATTGGTTATTAGCATCCTTCCTTAAGTTGGTCCAGACTGTTTTGTATCAGATGAGTTTTCACTAGAATTTGTGGTAGAAGGTTGAGTTCTGTTCTGGAATCAGAGTAAACAATACTTTTTTCTCTATTTGGGCTTTTTTTGTTACTATTAAAATCTTGGTTTTTAAAGATGGTGATGTGGAAATATGTTTATTCCAACATTTTCACAATATTTGTTGGAAGTCCTCCTTAGTGTTTTCATAATGCATTTGGAATATTTGTTATTGATTATTTTGTACTTCATATACAGAGTATTCTTTCTAACGTCTACTCACCAAAGTATACCTATAGGTCACATAAGAAGAAATGTGACACAAAAAGCTTGTCCTGTCTATAAAAACCTCAGAGATTACTTGTTATAAGCTGTTTCCATAAGCTGCAGGAAAAAAATTTTAAAAAACAGAGAACATAAACATTTTATGGCAACATATTTAGTACAGTAAGTCCTCATCAGTTTTTAGCAGAATGGAATATAAAAGTATACACACATGCGTGCACACTGGAAAAGCTATAGTTTTCAATTAACATATATTTTGCATGGCAGTGTAAAGTATAAGAGAAGACTGGTTAGAAGAAAAATTTTGAAAGTACATTTTTATTTTCTGCACCCTTAGCACTACAAACTTATCACTCATATTTTAAATATAATGAGCAAACTCAAGCTACTTCACATTTCTCATGCCTTCAGAAAATGGTTAATTTCCCACTGTGAATAATACACAAAATATTTTATAGAGAATGGTGGCATGCTCTGACTAATACTGTGAGAATAACACCTATATTATTTAGTCTTTTGTAATATGTCAGGGCAGTGGTTTCAGGAAAATAAATAGAATAAAATGATACTAAAACAACAACCAAAAAAAGAACACCAAGTTTTCTTTGTTTATAATGGCCATCACCAAACAGAGGTGATTACATCCCATAAGTACACAAGATGATCTATTGGATTAAATAAATAAACTATTAGAACCCCTAGTTATAGTTTTATACTTAAAAATTTTGTAGTTTGTATATGTTCTCCATATCTTGGGACTCAAACATTTTTGTTAATAGCATACATAATAAAGAAGGCTGGGTGTGGTGGCTCACGCCTGTAATCACAGCATTTGAGAGGTCAAGGTGGGTGGTCAGAAGTTGGAGACCAGCCTGGCCAATATGGTAAAACTCCCTCTCTGCTAAAAATACAAAAAAAATCAGCCGGGCATGGTGGCACACACTTGTAGTCCCAACTACTCGGGAGGTTGAAGCAGGAGAATAGCTTGAACTGGGAGGCACAGGTTGTAGTGAGCTGAGATTGTGCCACTGCACTCCAGCCTGGGTGACACAGCAAGACTCTGTCAAAAAAAAAAAAAAAGAAAAAAGAAAAAACAAATCAGAAAACAACCAACCAAAAAGAAAAAAAAAAGAAAAGGAAAGAAATGTATAAGAAAGAAAAAATGGATATCACTGGATGCAGTTCAAACTCCCCCTCCATCCTCCATTGAATTGCTTTTGAAGCTTTTTCAAGAATCATTTTGCTACATGGACAAGTGTTGGCCTATTTCCGGATTTTCTGTCGTATTTGTTGTCTGCTTATTCACTGATATCACGCTTTCTTGATCAATGTAGCTATACAATAGGCCTTAGTATCAGACAGAGTGATGCCTTTTCTTCTACTTTATTATTTGTTATGATTATTTTAGGTATTCTAGAGAGTGTGGCTTTCCATATATATTTTAGAAGAAGCTTGTCTATGTCTACAAAAGACTTGCTGGTAGTTTGAAAGGAATTTTATTAAATTTAAATTTATAGATAAACTGTGGAGAGTTGATATTATTACTAAGTTGAGCCTTCCATTCGAACCCATGAACACAGTATTAATCTTCAAATATGTAGGTAGGCTATTCCTTGATTTTTTCATCTCTCTTTTGTAATTATCAGAATACAGATTTTGTGCATGATTAGTTAAGTTTATAACTAAATACTTCGTGTTTCACTTTCTTTGGAGTTGTAGTAAATGGCATTGTATTCTAATTTTGGATTGCAGACATTCATTGTCAGTATATAGAAATGTTATTGATTTGTGAGTGTTAATATTGTATTAACTTTTGGCCTTGCCAAACTCACTTATTAGTTCTAAGAATTTGTTTTTGTTTTTGTATATACTTTGAAATTTTCTACATAAAACATCACGTCATGGTGATATAGGTATAGTTTTATTTTTTCCTTTCCAATCTGTACAATTTTTACTTCTTTTCCTTGCCTTATTGTAAGGGCTAGAACTTTCAGCTCCATATTGAATAAAAATGGTGAGAGTGAACATCCTTACCTTGTTCCTGATCATGAAGGGAAAGCATTGAGTTTTTCATCATTAAGTATAGTGTTTGCTATAGGATTTTTGCGGATTTTGTCAAGTGAGGAAGTTTCCCTCTATTCTTAATTTGTTGAGAGTGTTTTCTATTATGCATGAGTGTAAAATTTTGTCAAGTGCTTTTTCTGTATCAATTGATGCCACAATGTAGTGTTTCTCTTTTAGTCTACTGAGGTGGTCAGATACATTGACTGATGGATTTTCAAATATTAAATAAACCTTGCCTACCTGGAATAAAGCCACTTGGTCATGGTAGATTTTTTTTTTTTACACAGTGTTGGATTCCTTTTGCTAACATTGTGAGAAATTTTGCATCTATTTGCATGAGAGGTATTGGCCTGTAGTTTTCTTAGTTGCATTGTCTTTGTCTGGTTTGGGTATCAGGATGATGTCAATTTCATAAAATGAGTTGGAACATTTTCCCTCCTCTTCTACTTGCTGGAAGAGATTTTATAATATTGGTGTTGATTCTTTCTCAAAAGCCTGATAGCATTTTCCAGCAAAGCCATCTAGGCCTGGATATATCTTCTTCAGGAGTTTTTAAAATAAAATTTAATGTATTTAATGGTTGTAGGACTATCCAGGTCATCTATTTTAACTTGGTTGAGTTTTTCTGATTTGTGGTTGTTAAGGAATTGGTCCATTTCTTCTGTTGTCTAGTTTATGAGCATGTAGTTGTTCACAGTATTTCATTATTCTTTTAATGCTTGCCCTATATGTAGGGATATCTCCAGTTTCATTGTGCTTTGTCTCTTCTCTCTTTTTATTTTTGTTAATCTTGCTATAGGTTTATTGATATTACTGACATTTTGAAAGAACTAGCTCTTGTTTTCATTGACTTTTTTATACTGTTTTCTTGTCTTCAATTTCACTGATTTCTGTTGTTATCTTTACTATTTGCCTTGGTTTTATTTTGCTCTTCTTTTTATAATTACTTGAAGTAATAATTTATATTATTAATTTTATGACTTTGAGACTCACACTGCCTTATTGCAGATTAGTATGGTGGAAGTTCAGCTTCTCCCTTGACCCTGATGATATTTCTCTGTGAAAGTGGGCACTGCCTGATTATATCCAAATGGGATAGTAAGAACAATTCGCTGCTGGAGAGGAAGGAAGTTGGGGGCTGATTCAGGTCACTTTACTGCTCCCCACAGAGCTGAGCTGTCAACCTACTGGTCTAGCTCTCCCTCCCTACCACTGGAATCTTGTTAGCTGGTAGTATGGTTCCACTGGCCACTGGAACCTGCTGTCACCCTCCCAGTCAGGGAATTGTAGCACCATGTGGTTCTGCTTCTCACTCTGTCTTGGAGACACTACTGGTTAGGGGAATGAGAACATCACTTTATTTTAGGGGCAGAGAGCTCACTCAAACCACAGGGAGTGAGGGCTGGGATAGGGGAAGGTGTGGATTTCCCAAGTGATATTTGGCTGAAGTAGGACCAGTGTTGCCATAAATGTTCTCTGTTGTTTAGTCACCCCTTTCCTGGGCCTTTATCAGGAGTAAGGGCTATTTAAAAACCCAATTTTTTTTTTCTGTGCTTATTGGTGGTATGGATTGGAAGTGTCTGTAGCACCATTTTTGAGATGTGTGAGAGACAATAAGAAAACCCAGGTAACTCATCACTGAGTCATTCCTCAAATCCTGAGTTCCCTAGGTTTTCCACATTTTCCCACCTTTTAGATTCCTTATGCTCACTTAGCTAGGTTCAAGCTTTTTTTAATTGTAAGGAACAGAACCTGGAAGGAATAGAGCTACTCCATCTTCATGGAATCTGAAGTCTCAACATTCCCTTTCTTTTACATTCATTTTTCATTTTTTTAAATATAGAGACAGGGTCTTGCTATGTTGACCAGACTGGTCTTGAACTCCTGGTCTCAAGCGATCTTCCTGTCTCAGCCTCCCAAACTGCTGGGATTACCTGGCATGAGTCACCCTGCCTGGCCTCAACATTTCCTTTTAAGCTTCTCTACTTTTGGACATCCTATCCCTAAGGTAAGACTGCCTTGCTCACCTTGTTAACCTAATGAACAACTCCTACTCGCCCGTCAGGAATTCTCATAAGTGAACCTCTTGGCAAATGTAGACATGTACTTCTCTACGCATTCTCAAAGTCCTGTGCACACCTTACTGTGTTTACTGTCATATCGTATCAAACAGATTGTGTTTGTTTATGCTACCATATCTCCACCTAGACTGGGATTTTCTTACAAAAAGGGCTTTTGCCTTGTTTATCTTCACATCCTTAATAGCTGGCACAGTTTGTGTCCAGCTAATGTTTTTATAATGTTTACTGTTTGTTGAAAGCACAAGTTACCTTTTGCAATTAATAGGGTTTTATACTTACATTTAGCAGGTTTACAAAATGCCTTGTATTTACTATCTCAATAGCTTACTATCTTACTCTCTCACTTGATACCTGAATTATTATCTTACTCCTGCGCTAACTCTGAGAATTGGGTTGTTTCTCTAATTTTATAGACAAGGGGTCTTGGCACAGTGGCTGCCACCTGTAATCTCAGCACTTTGGGAGGCCGAGGCAGGTGGATCACTTGAGGCCAGCAATTGAGACCATCCTGACCAACATGGAGAAAACCCACCTCTACTAAAAGTATAAAAATTAGGGTTGATAGGTGCAGCAAACCACCATGGCACATGTATACCTATATGACAAATCTGCATATTCTATGCATGTATCACAGAACTTAAAGTAAAATAAAAATAAATACATTAGTTAATTTTAAAAAGTAGCCAGACATGATGGTGCACACCCGTAATCCCAGCTACTCAGGAGGCTGAGACAGGAGAATTGTTTGAGCCCTGGTGGTAGAGGTTGCAGTGAGCTGAGATTGTGCCACTGTACTTCAGCCTGGGTGATGGAGGAGGACTCTTTCTCAAAAAAATTAAATAAATAAATAAATACATAAATAAAGCTTTTCAATAAGAAGAAACAAATAAAAAGAGTCACATCTATTAGAAAATGTATGTCATTAGAATGCTATTTAGACACTGTAGTTAAAAGTTTCTATATGGAAAGTGGGAACAATGGTAAAGAAAGCTATAATCACTGCTGCAAAACTGTTTTCTATTTCCAATCAAGTAGAATTAAAACTGAAAATGCCCTTGTGACAGATATAAAGAAATGAAGTGTTGATTAATGTTGTGCCTTGTTGCTGCCTTGTCTAAGGCTATGTCAATAGAATCACTAATAAAAGTAAAATATACGTTTTATTGTATTCATAATTAAAATATCCATTCTGAATTTTGGTAGACAGCTGGATGAACTAGAGTAACTGAACTGTTCATGTTCCAATGTATGAGAAATCTGGATAAAATTCACTTTCTTTAATAAAAAAAATATGTAAAATGGAATTTTTGATTTGTGGTAGTACTTGCAATGTCCTTGGCCCATTCAAATTAAATGAGTGTTTTACGTTAATCTGGATGTCTGACATGGCCTCTGGATGGAATGAATGTTGCCTGGTTATGATGATACCAAAGCAATGAGCTAAGGTTTTTTTTTTTTTTTTTTTTTAAATCCTTTTCAGGACATCATTTTAACTAAAACAAATATAACCCACTATATAATATGTGAAACTTTCTTCTGTAAGTGTTCCAGCAATAACCAGAGTCAACTATATTTATATTGGGTCAGAGAATCTTACATTAAGCCAAAACAAATCTTGAACAAAGAGGAAGTTTCAGACAGATTCAAAATACTACTTTAAACATTTTTAATGAATGTCTTCAAAATACTACATTTTGCTTTGGGTTATGTCTTAAAATAAGAATAATATCTCTAAATGATGCTTAAAAGGAGCTATGATGAAGCACATAGTGGTTGATGTAGATTTTTAAATGATTAAATAAGGTTTTAGATAAAAATTTTAAAAAATGTTACTGTATGTAGTTGAATTTCATCTGAATGACCTTTGTGATTTTATAATCCTTAAAACTCAACTTGTTCCTACTTTTACCTTTCTTTTACAAACCTTTTAACCTGTCTTCAAAACCAGATCCAAGCTTCATCCCAAGTCTCTTTCTTTTGTCCTCTTAAATTCCAAGCATTAATCTAGCCTGATGCTTGCAGGTATTTTAACATATCTTTTCTCTGTCACCACATCTCCACTTAATTCAGTTTCTCATCACCTCTCACACACAACAATACAATTATAAACTATTTCCCTGCCACCCATCCTGCCCCATCCTTCCATAACATTGCTCCTAAAAGTGGGTCCATACACTGGTATTAAACATTAATAACAGTAAAATAATGGTAAAAGGTAGGTCCATACACCAGTAGCATGCAGAGTATTTTACCACCTGTCTTCACAAAATGATACATGTAGAAGTGGAACGTGCTTGCCAATACACCAGCATATATTGAGATAAAAGAAAGAAATTTCCTATTAATTAAAATCAGCACTAAACCTTAGGAGTACTCAATTTAAGTTACATATATATATATAACCAGGTTAAATGCTTGTACTTGTAAAGTGTTTTTGAACTGTTGATAGGTTATATACACATATATACATATACATATACATATATATGAATATTATGACTATGGCTGGATTGCAAATTGTTCCCCAAAACAGGATGGACAATATAGTGTAGCTTGGTGACTCAGAATGTTGACACTTAAACTTGATATTCTTATGTTCTCTCTTTGATATCTGAACTTGGATTTATCTTAAACTCTGCTTGGCACAAAACTTATAGCTTAGAAGTCCTTACACTGCTTCTCAGAAGATAATAAATGTTATTTCTCTCAAAGTAAGTAGCATCATGTAACATAGTAAAAATGTTAGCCCTGGAGTCTGTAATCCAGGAACCCAGGCTTTTCAGACCCAATGCAGAGCTCCTTCACTGTCCTCTCACTGTTTATACATTTTGCTTTTGGTCTGATCCATTTTAGTTCCCTCTCTCTCCTCTCCCTTCCTTTAAAGAGAAGACAGAGAAAGAAGGAAGATGGATTTGCAGAGCCAAAGTAAAAATATTTGCCTATCTAACAACATCTTGTGAAAAGCAAAGGAGACAAAGTGTATGAAAAAGCAATTACTATCTTTCTATTTCAAGCCACCCCAGATACAGAATAACCAATCAGCACTCTTCCTCCAAATGGGCTGCTGTTCCTAGTAATCATTCTGAAAACAACAGTATTTGCTTAGGTGTTGGTGGAGAGGAAGATACAAAAAACAAACAAACAAAAAAAGTGATAAGAAAGCACAACACATTAGAATTTAGACAACGTTTTGAATTCTAAATCTTCCATTCTACATATATTTTCAAGTTACCTGTAATCTAATCTTTGAATTTGGTTTTGTCACCTATACAATAGATATCATAACTATAGCTTCAGAAGGAATTGGTAATAACAACAAAGCTAACTAATACTTATTAACAGTTTATTCCATATTAGGATAAGCTAAGAGCTTTATACATATTACTTCATTTCATCATTCAGCAACATTATTGGGTAGGTTCTATAATTATCAAAATGAAGAAATTTAGGCTGATTTTTGCCTGAGGTTACTTAAGCAAAAATTGGCAAGCTGGCAACAGAACCTAGTACTGTCTGTTTCTGGAACATGAGCTTCAACCACTATACAATACTGCATTGAAATAAATAAAAATATTTATGTGAATGAAACATGCATATCCTGTGCTAAGTATATGCTGGTTTCTTTCTCTCCCTCCCTGTTTGTACTCATAATGTTAGTAGCTAAACAATAAAATCATAATATTTTTTCTGTTACAGACCCAGATATCAACAAGTATAAAAAGGTTTCAAATATTTTTAAAGAATTAAAAAGAGAACACAGAAGTATAATAATCAAGAAAAACCTTCTGGAGAAGTAGAACTATAAAATTACCTTAAAGGAGATGATGCATATCACTTCAAAGGAGAGAAGTGAGGAGGCACTTTACATAGGTACATGTATTAAAAAGTTACTGTTTTAAATAAAAATCACTTGTATAATTTTTTTCATTGATTTTACAGACACCCTCTTACAAACTTCTTCACTTGTCAATGGAAGTTAAATACCTTATTTCCTCAATAAAATTGACTTTGAGTAGTAATGACCTGTTTTATTTCTGTTGGTCATGTTCCTGGAAACTCTTTAAATCTGATAGCATTTAGTTCTTCGTTAACATCCTGATTTACATGTCCCTGGTGCCTCTACAGTTGCTTTATTTAGCACAGGCCCGTTATTAGAAATGCTTTGGTGGAATTAGAGGCAAATGTTCTCTTGCTTCACTGGACATATGATGAACAATCAGAGGTATTCAAAAGCAAAAAGATGTTTAATAAGTAAAATAGAGATAACTAAACTAAATAGTTACAGGTTTTTTTTTGTTTTTTGTTTTTTTTTTTTTAGCAGAGATAATGTATTACTGTGAAGCCATTTACTGACTTAAGTGAATAAGATGTGATTTATGATGTTGCATTAACTTGCTACTTATGAGTATTTTTCTTTGGGCTGAAAACCTGTTGCACTTAGTTAAGTAAGTCATATACATCCATCTCCATACATAACAAGTGTCTCAGTGTATGCTCCATTTTAAAGTTCTCTGTCTACCTAAACTATGCACTGTGCTACCATTTTATTATGTGAATAGACTCAGCCAACGACCAGGTTAAATGCTTGTACTTGTAAAGTGTTTTTGAACTGTTGATAGGTTATGTCTATAACCATTAACAAATTCAGTTTTACCTCTATTTATAAATAAAAATCCATTGTGATTGCACTTAAATGTCTGTAAAATCTATAAAGGCTGAATAAAGAAATTTATGGAAACTGTAGTTAATGGAACTATTAATTAGAAAAAATATGGGTAAATTTTTGTGATAGGTACCATGATAGGGACTGAAATTCTCCCTCAGAATTCATTTTTTTCTTACTAATTTTGGTAATAGTTTCCCAAACCCCTAAATTAAGGCTGAGAATGAGACTAGCCTGCTAGAGACCACACTAGTCACGTGACTAAGTTTGGGCCAGTGGAATGCAAGTTGAAATAACAGGTACAGCATGTGTCAACTTCTTGAAGACAAGCTGTCTGCCCTGGACTTCCACTCTTTCTTGCCTCCTCCCTGACAGACATGCAGACATGGAGTTCAGCTAGTTTCAGCCGTAAGAAAGGAAAACCACACCATCGGATATGACAGGGTGGAAAGAACTGAAGTTCTGGGCTGGCCTTGCAAAGCAGGGTTCACCTACCTACCCCGGTCTGTTAGTGGCAAAAAAATGAAAAATGAAAAAACCCCATAAAAACCAGTATCTCAGCCTGTACCCCAACTAATAAATGAACTTCAGATGTATTTCCTCATTTAAGTTTTAAAACCATCAGATATCTTGGGTATTATCTCCACTTTGTTCTTCTGCTCAAGACACTAGGCTATGTAACAAGGTTTTCAGCTCATATATACTGGAGAAAAGATATGAATAGATAACCCATTTTTTAATATTATATGATTATTTTTTCCTAAATTAATTTCCCCTTTCCATTCCCATGTCGTTTGCTCCTGGATCTTTCTCTCTTCTGCTCCTAGGTGTTTTGCTCCTCTACGACTTCCCTGGTTTTGTCTTGCAACCTCAACAGCTGTCCCTAGTCATTTCTAGATTCGACATTTCCCAGAACTGCAGTGGCAAAGTGTTCTGGTTTGAAATGCATAAATTTTCAGAATATATAACTGAAAAACTTGTATTGGAAAAAGTTCCATTTTTCATGAGTTTATGTAAACTGAAAAGCAATAAATCTGATTGCATTAAAAAGACCAATTCAATAAAATAAATATGCTCTGTTCCTCATAGGGGTAGCAATCAGAATCTGGTTTAATGCACACTGAAGACTTCTGTTCTCGGCTCACAGTCGTTCTCCCCACACATCTGTAGTAGGTTACATGTCAATGATCTCTGAGGGAACTTGAATCTGAGTTCTTTCCCTCTCCACCTCCAATGACAATTCCTTCCACCCTAGTCATTTGCTCCTCTGGATACACATTGGATGTGGCCATCATCAGAAACTGAGGTTTCTCTTAGATGTGGATTTCAAATATCCCAATATCTAACCATAACTTTCTATACTTCTAAGACGTTTGCTCTGGAACCACACCTTCTTTAATTATTCAACTTCCCCGAGTCCTAAAACAGGCTCTCTACCATCACTATCTCTTTGCTTCTTTCCCTCCCCCTTTACTGCATTCCTTGTCCTGGTTAAATTCCCTTGTCTATAATTATACTCATACCTTAGGAAATATCCCTAGCTCACTTGCCCCTCTCTCCCTCTGTTATCACCTGATATATCCCCAATCATATAGTAAACACATTATTTACTTCTCTGTGCCTGTACCCAGGGAAATGAATATTGCCAGAGATAATCACACAGCACTGGTTTCACTTTAAATTCATGAGTACAAACCTCAAACAGGTCCCTAATTCTGCACATAGTTCTGCTGTGTTTTCCTATACCATTTATTTCTCACTCTGTGAAATAATTATTTCACACCTTGCCCCATCTGTCCCTGATTTCTCCTGCTGTAGAAGAAAAAGTACCCCTCATCTTTTCTTTCTTTTTCTACATCTCACTCTTCTAGTCTTCTTGAGAATATGACTCTTTCTTTTAAAACCTTAATCCTCTTTTGCTCAGGCTGAAGTGCAGTGGCAGAATCATTACTCATTGCAGCCTTGACTTTCTGGGCTTCAGTGATCTTCCCACCTTACGCTCCTGAGTAGCTAGGGACTACAGTCACCTGGCTCATTTTTATTTTTTGTAGAGACAGAGTCTCGCTATGCTTCCTCTATTTTTTTTTTTTAACCTCTGCATCAGCCAGGCAAGAGGACACTCTGACAACAACCTTTCTTTTCTGCATCATCATTTTCTCCTTTTCTACTACGCATGATTTCTAGAAGTATATAAATGTGCTAGAGTATTTCCCATTTAAAAAATATCTGCCCTCAATCCCACCTATGCCCCTTAGTTTCTAAACATTTCTTTGCTTTTCTCCCATAATAAAATATTTTGAAAGAGTCATCAACTGTCTTCATTTCTTCACATCCCATTCATTCTGTTAACCGTTCTAATCAGTCTTCTGTCCCCACTAGGCCACTGCAATTGATGTTCTCTAATTTACAAAACACATCTATATTGTTAAATCTTGATGGGGAATTTTCTATGCTTATCTTATTGGACCTCGAAGTATCTTTCAACTTAGTTGGCCACTGTCTTTTTGAACAAATCCTTTCTCGATTTTAATAGTACTATGCTCCACTGGTTTTCTTCCAAAGAATTTAGCTTCTCTTTCTATGCTAAACTATTGTAATTCTCTGCTGAGCACAGTCATTGGTCTTTGTCTTTATATTTTCTTGCTGGGCCAACTCATCAATTCTTATGATTTTGAAAATCATCTTTATGCTGTGAACTCCCATATTTATATGTACAGTATGGACATTTCCCCCTGATATTCTGACTTCTTATTACCAAAGCAAGAACTGTTACCCACTTATACAGTTCATAAGCATCTCAGAGTTAACATATCCCCAAATTATAATATATAAGTTTCCTTCTAAATATTTCCCTCTAGTCTACCCTCATCTCACTAAATGGCACCAAAATAGATTCAGCTGCTAAATTCAGGAACGTGGTAATCGTTCCTGATATTTTCATCTCTTATAGATCCCACATCTGATCCACTCCTAGTTCCATTGGTTCTATATAATGCATTTCAAATATGCTTGTCCCACTTCATCATCACTGCTTCCACACCAGTGTCAGTAACCACCATCTGCAGCCTTGTTGGAATCAGGTATTAATTTGTCTCCATATTTCCCTTTGAACCTTTACAATGTATTTGCTAAATTTTTATCTCATCATAACACTTTCTTATTTAAAACCCTTCCATTACTTTCATTGTCCTTGGGAAGAAGTCTAAATTCTTTATCATGGCACTTACTGTCTGCCTAAGCTGTTGCTTGCCTATGTGTCCAAACTTATACTGTATCATCCTCCTCCTTGCTTCATCTCTACCCTTCAGCCACTTGCTTCTGAAATTCCCTTGTGTATGCTAAGTTCATTTCTTTCCTCTGTTCTGCATTTCTCTTTCATTGCAACTAAAATCATGTTCCTGGGGATCCTTGAAATCTGCTGTGTTCTCATATTTCAGATTTCAGTTTAAATATTACCTCTGAAGAGATTTTTTTTCTATTTATTGACTTTTTCTATTTATTAATCTTTTTTTCCTGTGAATGCATATCAGTCTGTCCAAGTTACCTTCATTGTGTATAGTATTTAATATATAAAGGTAGTATAGACTTTGCCTTGTTTCCAAAATAATTTACTAGGATAAATATTAATAAAGAGAAAACTTTATGGACAATTTATATAATAAATTTCATTTATAAATAAATATTATATTTATTATATATAAATTATATAAATAAAACTTCAGTATAGCTACTCAAGGTGAAAATTAATGCACATTTTTTTCTGATTGTTCAGGTCATGGTCAAGTTGCTGCAGCTTGTGCTTAGCTGTGAAATAGCAATAAAATCCAGTCCATGCTTTGGTTGCCTACAACTACTAGATACCATACTGTTTATTTATTCATTACAAATTCTCACTCCAGATTGAATGCTGCAGAGAACCTTAGGGGACAGGGTTAAAGCCAATATGGATTAAGGTCCTTAGAAAACTCTTCGTGACACAAAGTACATAATCGAGTGTGTATTCTGCACAAAGCAGTCTTGAAAATTCAATTTGATTGATAGTATGTGTTGTTACTGACTTATATTGGAATGGTACTGCTCTTGTGATAGTAATTAAATGCCTGCCTTGCTTTTATAAAACCTTTATAATTTGGTTGAAAAGAACTGTCTAAAGATGAAACTGGATCCAACAGAACTGCAATTTTATTTTACTACCTTTCAAAAAATACAGTTAGCTCTTTGTTAAAAAGTATAAACAACATAGACATTTATGCTTTAAGTGCTATTTTTAAACTAGATGAGTATTGCCTGAACCAATTTGGGTATATCTTTTTATAACAGTGCAAAAAAAAATAAATGTTTGGAATTATACCTTCTTAGTATAGTTCATTATGAGTAAGTCATATATTATAAGATATTTTGTGAAACTTTATCTTAGCTGTCTTCTGATTTTTCTACCTTATAAAGGTCTTCATCCCTTCAAATAAATTCTATGAACTTTCTTTAATGGCTGTACTATATATTGTCTACTATCTCAACCTTAAATAGTAACAGAATTTTTTTCTTTTTTTTCTTTTTTTTCTTTTTGAGATGGAGTCTCGCTCTGTCACCCAGGTTAGAGTGCAGTGGCACAATCTCAGCTCACTGCAACCTCCACCTTCTGGGTTCAAGCCATTCTCCTGCCTCAGCCTCCTGAGCAGCTGGGATTACAGGTGCCCACTAGCATGACTGGCTAATTTTTGTATTTTTGTTCGAGATGGGGTTTCACCACGTTGGCCAGGCTGGTCTCGAACTCCTGACCTCAAGTGATCCACCCACCTCAGCCTCCCAAAGTGCTGGGATTATGGACATGAGCCATGTGCCCAACCTAATAATAAGAGTATTATGTCTTCGTAGCCTTTAATAGTCTCAGGTTCCACTCAAAACTCATTTTTACAGGAAAAAAAATGTTTTGAGAAAGCAGCTTCCATGGAAGAAATGATAATGGTTAATACTAAATAATATAATATGCATTTTAACTGGAACATAAAAACATCTCTTATTTCTTCTATTTGTTAATTTATTAGTGCGTATAAAAATTGCATATTCCTATACCAGTCAATACTTTACAAATTAAACTCAGAGTATATTCATGTTTTGAACCCATATTTAATGATTGCCTATGGAATTCAGAACATTGTGCTTAGTTTAGATGTCATACACATGATTGTAAAGATGATCACAAATGGCTGGGCGCAGTGGCTCACATCTGTAACCCCAGCACTTTGGGAGGCTGAGGCAGGCAGATCATGAGGTTAAGAGAGGGAGACCATCCTGGCCAACATAGTGAAACCCTGTCTCTACTAAAAATACAAAAATTAGCTGGGCATGGTGGTGTGATCCTGCAGTCCCAGCTACTTGGGAGACTGAGGCAGGAGAATCACCCCAACCTGAGATAGTGCCACTACACTCCAGCCTGGGTGACAGAGCGAGACTCCATCTCAAAAAAAAAAAAAAAAATTACAAATTATTTTGTCGTTCCTTCTATAGATTATGCTGTGTGGAAATAACTGCTTTCATTGGTAAAATAAAGTGGAGATGATGTATCTATCTTTAGGTATAGGCTTTAAAAACTGGTCTAGCCACTGTGTTACTTCTTGCCTCTTAATTTCCTTGCTTCTTCTTTCCCTTGTGACCCAGTCACCATGCTCTGAGGAAGTCCGAGGAGCCTTATGGGAAAGCATAGGTGATAGCTAATGCCAATATAACAGCTGTGATAGGTAGCCAGACTTTACAGTGGCTATAATAATTCCTACCTTCTTGTATTCATGGCCTTGCATAGGGTCCTCACACATTGAATAGGACTGACCTGTGCGACCAACAGGATGTTACAAAAATAACAGCATGTGACCTCATAGGGTAAGTATTAAAAGCCATTGCAGCCTTTGTTTTGCTGTCTCTTAGACCACTCTGAGGAAAGCCAACTACTGTGTCATGCAGTCTGATGATCGGTCCATGTGGTAAGGAACTCAGGTCTTCCACAAATAGACAGTACCAGCTCCCTATCTGTGCGAGTGAGCCATTTATAAATAAGATTCTCTAGCCTCAGTCATACTTTCAGGTGACTGCAACCCTAGGCTACAGTATCATGACAGGTTTTGAGCAGAACCACGTAGCTATTCTCAATCACAAAACTGTTCTGAGAACAGGTTTTGAGCAGAACCACACAGCTAATTCTTCCTCACGTACTCAATCCACAGAAACTGTGTTAAAAAGAAAAAACCCACATACTGATAATATTTTTAAGCTGCTACATTTGAGGTAAATTGTCATGCAGTAGTAGATAATGAATACACCAACCATTCAAAGAAGCCATCTTGGAAGCGGATTTCCCAGCCCCAGTTCATCCATTCCCCTGCCACTGTGTGGAACAAAGGCAAGACTTTCTCACTGAGTCCTGTCCAAATGGCAGGACACTACCCACTATTTTGGTTACAGAATTTTACAGAATTTGTTTACAACAGAATTTGTACATAATTTGTTACATGTGTTTACACAGAATGATTATTCCTTTAAGCCACAAAGTGTTGGAGTTATTTGTTATCCAGAAATTGATAACTGGAAAATATGGTGATCAAGTAATATATGTTCCTACTATCAGAGACTTTACTGTATAGAGGCAGAAAAATAAATTTATGAAAGTATTATAATGGAGTGATAAGTTGTGTTATTGAAGCACAGAAAAGAAACACCTAACCTAGACACACAGGTAGAAATTCTGAGGAAAGGCTTCCCCGAGCAAAAACTGTCTAAGTCTTTCAAGGGAAGAAATTATTATTCTGATATTTAGAATATAACATGTCCATATAAATTAGTATTATTTACTTCTTTATTTCTCTCTGCCCTTGGAAATCATAGCTTTTTATAATTATTGTTAAACACTAAAAACTATGTTTACACAAATGCAATTCTGTAACATTAATCATTATTGTTGTCATACAAAAAATAAAGCCAGTATTTAATAGGAATAAATGCATTTAATATATCTAATTAAGACTTGCATTCCATCTTAGATTAACCATCATTATAGCTGTGGAGAGGACAGTCCATCCCCCTATCACCAAAACAAAAACATTTCATGTTGATTACAGATCTAGATTCAGCATATTTGTTTTTGGAACCCTTATTAAACTCTTAAGGTTTCTACAGATTCTTGTCTCCCTCCCTTTCTCCCACAGCCCTCGCTGGGCCATTCCATTCTCCCTGGTTAATAATGATAAGTGCAAGGAAAACAATCTAACAGCAAACTTCTACTATTACTCTCATCCCAGAGCAGCTCACACAGGTCACCAAGAAAAAGAACTTAAACCACTTCTCAGATAAAGAGTTCTTCAAGATAGTAAGACCAATAACCGAAACTGATGAGACTGTAGATATGGACTACATACTTATTATCTACATTACTTTTAACAAAGTCCTAGGGAAAAAACAAGCATACCGTTCACAGACGATTTTTCAAGCACAAGTTCAAATTCATCGTTTTCTACATAATTAAAGTTTTCTAACCATGACCTTAGTTATTGTTGATGGCAGAAATACTTGGATCTACCCTGGATGAGTTGCTAATTAGATAATATGTAGCAGGTTATATCTTTTTTTCTATATCTGCATATAGATTATATTAAACGTAGAAAGGTGTACTTTTTTTAGGGCAATCAGAAGGGTGCATATGAAGTTCATCCTTAACCACTACCTCAACTATATTTGGGGAAACATCTGCTGTGTTCTTTACTCACTTTATTTTTGTGGTTGAGAACACATTAACTTTATGCAGTTTTCCTCTTTTTTTTTTTGCCTGTTTCTTTTAACATCTTGGTGAAGTATTCACTTCCTTCTAAATTCCAAAACTAAATCATCTTACTTCATCTAATTACCTTTGATGCTTTCCCTTCCTCCTATTAACAGAATCTCCTTCTCATCAATGTTGTTTGTTAGTATATCTCTTTGGCTGCTGTAGCAAAGACAAACTAACAATGAGTTAAATAACATGGAGATTTCATGCAAGAATGCAAGGGTAAAGAATCCAGATCTTAAATAAAAGGTCCGTAATATCAGAGACTGCCGTCGCCATGGTCTGGCTACCATATTGTAGTCTAAGATGATTGCTACTATAATGACTGTATCCTACTCAATAGGAAAGGAATAAGGGAGGGTGGAAAGCATGCTCCCTATCTTTAAAGACTTCACCTAGAAATTGTACAGAGCACTTCCAATTCACAGCTAGAAGCTACTCACGTGACCTCACCTAGCTGCATGGGAAACGAAGAAAAACACACTTTTTCTGGAATATGTGACATACTAAAACTCATCCAATTCTGTGAAGATAAAATACAGGATTACTATATCCTATTTCTTTGCTTTATCCTACACTATTTCTGTGATTTCTGGGGAGGATTTTGTATGCAGTAGATGCTGAACAAATATAGCTAGTAGAATATATGTTAAAGGATATAAAAAATTATAATTGTTCTTTCTTCTGAGACAGAGACTCCTGAAAATCTTTTATGACTCTTCTGCTATCAAGAAACAGAAAACCACCTGGGGATCTCATGAATCTTAGAAACAAGTAGAACTAGAAATTTCAAGTGGAAAATTTGACTCTTCTGCATCTCTCAGGTGCTATATAGTCTCTCTGTACTTTTATTCTCCTGAATTGGCTGTATTTATCTCCACCATTAACTATACCCACCCTCTGGCTTGATTGATTTATACATATATTCGGGCAATGACCACCAATGTAAACTTTTATTGTAACCTCCTAGATGTAGCACATTTTAACAGAGTCTTTTATATATCAAAGTCCTGGAGTTGGAATAATAATAAACCAGCTTCTCTTTTCTAACAGTTCCACAAATCACTGGTCAACCTATACGAGTTTTTTCTAGAGTCAGACATTTGCCCTTGACTTAATCAGCATTTGCCAGGTGCAATTTTGTTTGTCTCACTTAGAAAAAAATTAAAAAGCAAAGTTTAAAAGGCATGTTTGTCAAAGGGCAGTTATTCTATCAAAATGAGAGATAAGCCAGGTGGTAAAAAATGTCAGTAGTCCACTTTGCAAGTCATTTGCCAACAACAGCATCATTGTCACCATCATCTTCATCAATCATGATTCATCCTTATAATATCTGTCATTAACTTTACACTTTGTAGAAAGAACTTTATGAGATAAACACTGAAGCAAATTAATGCAAATAACAAATGATTGAATTTAAGACCACTGAAAAGCTGAAAGACTATAGTTTCAAGTGCCTGTAAAAGAACTAAATAATATCACAGGGGGCTGGAGAGGGCTCTTTCAAGCCTAAACCATTGCAAAGAAGAAAAGAGAAGCAAAACATATTAAAAGAGAAAAATAAGAAGAGAAAAGAAACGAATGAGTTAGAAAGAAGAAAGGAATACATAATAAAAGAAGCATATATTTGTGCTGAGAGCTGCATGCAGGCATATATAAAAATGAATTTCAAACATTTTCAAAAATTAGCTTGAGCACCACTTAGTGATATCAAAGACACAAATTCCAGATGGAAAGATTTTCATGAAATTGTTTATGGAAGGAATTTTTATGATAAGTCATATCAAAGTTTCAATAGTTGTGGTTAATACTATCTCAAGAAGCAAGGACAAATTCAGGTTATTCATAGACTACTTCTATTCATATATTCCATACATATTTATTGAATGTCTGGTATGTGTCAAACACCGTTGGCCTTGAAGTTGGGCTGAGTCTCAGTCAGCAGTTTTTTCAGCAAAGTGGTCTTACAGGTGTGTCAAATATTGGTAAATGATCTAAGTGCTTTGAATGTAAAGTTATCTAGAGGGAAAGGACGCTCTTCTGAGAATAGTGGTCTCTCATACTCTCTTTCTGTAATTGTTAAGCAGAGATATAATTCTCTGGCAAATTTTGAGCTTATTTATCAAACCACTGAGGTACCTGAAGTACTAGTATTAACAGGAACTATAAGGAGTTCATTTATTTCATAATCATACGCAATTAATGTAATATTCTACATTTAGGGGGTCTTCTCTGAAAACGTGTTTATGATTTTTGGACAAAAGACTAAAATTTTTAAAAAATAAAGTGGCTTATATAGATACCGTGTTGGTTAATTTTATGTGTCAACATGGTTGGGCCATGAAGCCAAGATATGTGATCAAACATTGTTCTGGCTGTTTCTGTTAGGGTATTTTTGGATGAAAGTAACATTTAAATTGGTGACATTTGAATAAAGCAGATTGCCCTCCACAAATGTGAATGGGGGGCCTCGACCGAGCAGTGGAAGACCTGAAGGGAACAAAAGATTGACTTCTGTCAAGAAAAAGAGAATCATGCCAGACACCCTTCAGATTTGAGGTGCAACACTGGCTCCTGGGTTCTTAGCCTGACAACTTTTGAACCTAAACTGAGTAGCAGTGCTTCCTGGGTGCCAATCTTCCAGCCTGCCAGTCTGCCCTGCAGGTCTTCCAGTCTGCCGGTCCGCTTTGCAGATTTTGGACTTGCTGGCCTCTATAATTGTGTGAGTCAATTCTTTAAAATAAATATCACTGAATATATATATATATATATATACACACACACACACACACACACACACACACACACACACACACACATATCCTATTGGTTATGTTTCTCTGGGGAACCTTGACTCATAGAGATACAAACACATTTCCTACAAATAGTTCTACCTCATTCACAGGTATTTTAAGTTTGAAACACACATTTCCAAGCATTGTTTCTGAGACATTGTTTTCAGTTTGTCTAAGAAATTTTATTTCTTCATTTCTGAGACATTGTTTTCAGTTTGTCTAAGAAGTTTGCTTCTAACACCATCTCTAAAAGCAGGTATTTTGTTTTGCCCCTTGAATATCACACAAAAACTTGTATAAAGCAAATGATGACTCATATTTCTCCTAAGAGAAAATTCTGAAATGCTTTTGTGTACCCTTTTCAAAGGAGACAGTCTTGGCAAAATTCCTGTGAAACTGAACTTATATAGGGTAGAGTCAGATCAACATGTTGGATCTAGTACTTAAACCTCAGTATGGCTGATTTTTATCTTTTGCTGTGAGAATTAAGTAAAATGAGATTATATTTATAGATTCATGACTCCTCTGCAGAGATCTATACATTTTCATTTTTTCTTTGCTTTCAGGTTGTTGTTATTAATTTCTTTAAGAAATACTTTCCCCCATATCCATCATTAATTTTTAGATTTATTTATTTGTGTCATTCTTGTATCCTTGGACCATACCATATATGGACTGTTTGGTTAATAGAATGGTTTGAAAAAGTACATTTAGTTCTCAGTTCAACTGAGCGAGAGGAATGACAGTGAAGTCCTTTCATAATTTTGCGGTGTCCCTGGTAAATATTCTCACTATTCGCTGTTTCTGCCAGTTATCACTCATACTGTTGTTCACTCCATCCACATGAGCTGAAAATATCACTGCTATTTCCAAGCTTTGAATGATGACCTGAGGTAATCAAAGTCTCCTGTGAATCTGATTCTTCTCCAGATTCTAACTCGGGTGTGGTTCCTTTATGTTTACTCTCCTGGAAAGATGATTTTGCTACTTTGATATGTTGAAGTATATCATCATATCTTCCACCAGACTCTGATTTTAGGTCCCCAGATACCTCTAGCGTTACTTACCCTAGATACCTGGGGGAAAGTCCAATGAAGCTGAAACAAAGTACATTTGTGTGACACTGCTCAGCTTCCCAACAATAAATGTCCTTTGCCACCAAGCCAACAAACTCTCAAGATGT
Source organism: Theropithecus gelada (assembly GCF_003255815.1). NCBI lineage: Eukaryota > Metazoa > Chordata > Mammalia > Primates > Cercopithecidae > Theropithecus > Theropithecus gelada. The sequence continues at coordinate 97,354,288 of NC_037668.1, read as the reverse complement.
GCTCACAAGTGCTCAATTCCTCTGACCTTTGGATAGATGTCTACTTACCCACTTTGAGAATGGCCTTTTATTTCCTGCTTTGATAGGGAGTTTTAAGCCTGCTGTACTGTAGTCTACATCTTTACTATTTGCAATGTCCCTTTGGACTGCTAGATTCCTATAGAGATGAAAAATTCCTTTTAAGCAGCTGTATCCTACACTCCCTTAACCCAGCTACAGGTGTGGGTTGTATAAGATCTTTGTTAAGTTCAAACCACCAAGGTCTCACAGGACCTCTCAAACTCTCAAAACATTCTCTCCATTAAGGGAAATTTTGTTAACTCTCGATTCCTTGCTTCCTATCACTCCACATTAATGTTACGGTTTGGTAAGATTTTGCTTATATAGCAGCATCTCTATACTTGCATGTTAGTTCATGTTTTCTTCTCTTTTGGTATGGTTGGCTGTCATAAGTAATGTTTAACAAGCAGTAAACTGAGGCACAAAGAAGCTAGTAACTAGCCCATGAACAATATTGAGCACATGGAGTAGATGGGAGATTGTTCTCCCGCCCCCCGCCCTTTATCATGCTGGCTATATGCATGGTCCCATAGGTCCTGTGTACATGTGGAGCAGAAAGGTAGGAGTTGAGAGTTCACATAATGGCAAAAAGCATTATGGCTGAGTATAGTAATTTCATGGTTTATATCATTATGTGTGTATGTACACACACAGAAACATCAATATGCTCCTTCACTTCTATGGATAATGTTAAGATATTTAGAGCCTACTGACAGATTATGTCTAATCAGACAATAAAGTGATTGTTTATAACCAAGGAATCTAAAGAATATTCTTCAAAATTGTCAATTTTGGTGAACGTGGTAGGTCATTCACTAAGAATGTAGCCTGCTATTTTAATGAGAAAATACAGAGTGTTTATGGTTTAAAAATGCACATTCTGGTTTAAATGTGCATTTAATGGTTTAAAGTGTTTAATGGTTTAAAAAAGCACATTCTGTGGCAATCATTAAAAAGTCAGGAAACAACAGGTGCTGGAGAGGATGTGGAGAAATAGGAACACTTTTACACTGTTGGTGGGATTGTAAACTAGTTCAACCATTGCGGAAACAGTGTGGCGATTCCTCAAGGATCTAGAACTAGAAATACCATTTGACCCAGCCATCCCATTACTGGGTGTATACCCAAAAGATTATAAATCATGCTGCTGTAAAGACACATGCACACGTATGTTTATTGCGGCACTATTCACAATAGCAAAGACTTGGAATCAACCCAAATGTCCATCAGTAATAGACTGGATTAAGAAAATGTGGCACATATACACCATGGAATACTATGCAGCCATAAAAAAGATGAGTTCGTGTCCTTTGTAGGGACATAGATGCAGCTGGAAACCATCACTCTCAGCAAACTATCACAAGAATAGAAAACCAAACAGTGCATGTTCTCACTCATAGGTGGGAACTGAACAACGAGATCACTTGGACACAGGAAGGGGAACATCACACACCGGGTCCTATTGTGGGGAGTGGGGAGGGGGGAGGGATAGTATTAGGAGATATACCTAATGTAAATGAGTTAATGGGTGCAGCACACCAACATGGCACACACATACATATAGAACAAACCTGCACGTTGTGCACATGTACCCTAGAACTTAAAGTAGATATATATATAAAAGCACATTCTGGTTGCTTGTCCCTTTTTGGAAGTCAAATTATAATAGGTACTTATCCTTAAGTGAAATAAGTACACCATGGAATGAGTTGATTCCTAATCCATTAACAAATGGTTCATTTCTCCAGGTAAAGACAGAGATCTAAACAAATTCAGTATCACTAGATCAATGTGCCCCCAATTTTTAAAAAAATCATGGGTATTTACTTACTGCACATATTTTCACTCCTAAAGAATACCTTTGGGACTTTGACATAGTATTACATAATTTGTGATTCTTTTTAAATTAATAAACTTTAATTTTAAAGAAGTTTTGGGTTCTCAGCAAAATTTAGCAGAAAGTACAGAGAGTTTCCATGTACTCCCTGGCCACTGACATACTCTCTCCCACCACTGACAACCCACACTACAGTGGTATATTAGCTACAATCAATATACCTATATTGACACATCATTATCACCTAAGGTCCATTGTTTACATTAAGTTTCACTTTTGGATTTGTACATTCAGTAGGTGTTAACAAATGTATAGTGATGTGTATCTGCCATTCACAGAATAGTTTCATTGCCCTAAAAATCTTCTGTGCTCTACTTATTTATCTCTCTCCCCCTCCTAACCCTCTTGAAATCACTCATTTTTTTTTTTTTACTGTCTCCATAGTTTGGCCTTTTCCAGAATGTCATACAGTTGAAAGATAAAGTATGTAATTTTCTTTAGATTGGCTTCTTTAACTTAGCAATACAATTAAGTTTCCTCTCTTTCTTTTCATGGTTTGGTAGTTCATTTCTTTTTGGTGCTAAATAATATTGCATCATCTGGATATAACACAGTTTATCCATTAACCCACCGGACGAAATTTTGCTTGCTTCCAAATTTTGGCAATTATAAATAAAGCTGCTATAAGCATCCATGTACAGGTGTTTGTATGGACATAAACTTTCAATTCATTTAGGTAAGTATCAGGGAGCATGATTGCTGGACCGTGTGACAAAAGCATTCTTAGTTTTTTAAGACATGGTCAAACTCTCTTCCAAAGTGGTTGTACCATTTTGCATTACCACAAGAAATAAATGAGAGTTCCTGTTGTTCCTTGCCAAATTCCTTGCCAGCATTTGATATTGCCTGTGTTTTGTATTTAGTTCATTTTATTTTATTTATTTTATCTATTTTTTATTTTTTGAGATGGAGTCTCACTGTGTCACCAGGCTAGAGTGCAGTAGCATGATCTCAGTTCACTGAAACCTCCACCTCCCAGGTTCAAGAGATTTTCTTGCCTCAGCCTCCCAAGTAGCTGGGACTACAGGCATGTGCCACCACACCCAGCTAATTTTTGTATTTTTAGTAGAGATGGGGTTTCACCATGTTGGCCAGGATGGTCTCGATCTCTTGATTTCATGATCCACCTGCATCCACCTCCCAAATTTAGGTCATTTTAATAGGGAAGTCATGGTATCTCATTTTATTTTAATTTGCACTTTGTAAATGATATATGATGTTGAACATTTTTTCATATGCATACTTTCCATCTGTATGTCTACTTTCATGAGGTGTCTGTTCAAGTCTTTTGCTCATTTTTTTTTAAACAAGTTGTTGGTTTGCCTGTTGAGTTCTTAAGCACTTTTTCTGTATTTTGGATAACAGTCTTTTATCAGATATGTCTTTGGAAATATTTTCTCCCATTCTGTGGTTTGTCTTCTAATCTTTTGAACTTGTCTTTTACAGTGTAGAAGTTTTAACTTTAAGAATGTCCATCAATGACAGACTGGATTAAGAAAATGTGGTACATATACACCATAGAATACTATGCAGCCATAAAAAAGGGATGAGTTCATGTCCTTTGTAGGGACATGGATGAAGCTGGAAACCATCATTCTCAGCAAACTATTGCAAGAACAGAAAACCAAACACCACATATTCTCATTCATGGGTGGGAACTGAACAATGACAACACTTGGACACAGGAAAGGGAACATCACACACCAGGACCTGTTGTGGGGTGGGGGGATGGGGGAGGGATAGCATTAGGAGATATACCTAATGTAAATGACGAGTTAATGGGTGCAGCACACCAACATGGCACATGTATACATATGTAACAAACCTGCACGTTGTACACATGTACCCTAGAACTTAAAGTATAACAAAATTTTTTTTTAAAAAAAAGAAAATCCAACTTATCAATTGCTTCTTTCATTGAAAATGCCTTTTATGTTATACCTAAAATATCACCATACCTAAAGTCATCTAGATTTATTTCTGTGTTATCCTTCTAAGAGTTTTATATTTTACTTTTAGGTCTATGACACATTGTTAAGTTAATGTTTACAAAGGATGTAAGATCTGTGTTGAGACACTTTTTGTGTGTGTGCATGTGGATGTCTCTTTGTTCTAATACCATGTGCTGAAATGGGTTTCTTTGTTGAGTAAGTATCTTTGCTCTGTGGCATTGCCATTGTCTTTGCTCCTTTGCCAAAGATCAGTTGACTACATTTATGTGAGTCTACTTCTGGGCTTTCTATTCTGTTCCATAGATCTATTTGTCTATTCTTTCACCAATACCATACAGTCTTGATTAGTATTGTTTTATAGTAAAGTCTTGAAGTTAGGTAGTGTCAATCCTCTGACTTTTTCTCTTTCGGTATTATTTGATTATTTTGGGTATTTGACCTCTCCAAATAAAATTTTAGAATCAGTTTGCTGATATCCTCAAAATAATTTGCTCAGATTTTGATTGAAATTGCCACTCTTGCCTTTTCTTTGATTAGTGTTAACATGGTATATCTTTCTCCATCAGTTTAATTCATACGTTTTTATATATTACATAAAGTAAGTTTCTTGTAAACAATATGTAGTTGGATCTTGTCTTGATCTACTTTGACCATCTCTGTCTTTTAATTGGTGTATTTAGACCTTTGACCCTTAAAGTGGTTGTTAATATAGTTGAATTGATATCTACCATATTTGTTACTGTTTTCTACTTGTTGCCCTTATTTTTGGTTCCTATTTTGTCTTCCACACTTTTTCTGCCTCTGGGGTTTTCATTGATTCAATTTTCTTTCTTTTCTTAGCATATCAATTACATGTTTCTTTTTAATATTTTTAGTGGTTGCTCTAGAGTTTACAATATACACTTACAACTAATCCAACTCCACTCTCAAACAACACTGTATCACTTCATGGGTAGTGCAAGTACCTTATCAACACAAAATATTACTAATTCCTTCTTCCATCTCTCATATTATTGCTGTCATTCATTTCACTTATATATAAGTGCATACATAAGTGTATATATGTATATGTATATATGTAAGATATATATGAACATATACATATGTATATATTACATATACATATATACATAAAATATATAATCAAATACGTTGCTACTATTATTATTTTAAACACTGTCATGTGTTAGGTCAATTAAGAATAAAAAATAGAAAATATTTTACTTTCATGTATTCCTTCTTTGTTGCTCCTTTTTAAATGTAAATCTGATTTTCTGACCTCTACCATTTTCCTTCTTTCTGAAGAAATTTTTTTAACATTTCTTGCAATGAAGGTAACAATACCCTTGGCTTTTGTTTGTCTGAGAAAGTTTTATTTCTCCTTCATTTTGAAAGATAATTTTGCAGAGTAACAGAATTCTACACTTTTTGTTTTGTATTCTCTCGACACTTCAAATATTTCACTTTATTATTTTCTTGCTTGTATTTAATTCTTGTATTTGCTCCTCTATAGGTAAGGTTTAGTTTTCCTCTGGCTGTTTTCAAGAGTTTGTCTTTGTCTTTGATTCTCTGAAGTTTAAATATAATATGTATTTTTTGGTGCAGGGTTTTTTTTTTTTTTTTTTTTTTTTAACCTATCGTCTGCTTGGTCTTCTCTGAGCTTCCTGAATTTGTGATTTGGTGTTTGACATTAACTGGGGAGAAAGTCTCAATCATTCTTGCTTCAAATAGTGCTTCTGTTCCTTTCTGTCTTTCTTCTCCTTTGGCATTCCCATTACACATTAGTATTACCATTTGTAGTTGTCCCACAGTTCTTGAATATTCTGTTCTTTTTTCTAGTTTTTTCTTTCTCTTCACCTTTCAGTTTCAGGAGTTTCTATCGTAATACACTCAAGCACAAAGATTCTTTCCTCAGATGTGTCCAGTTTACTAATAAGTCCAGCAAAGGCATTTTTCATTTCTGTTAGTGCTTTTGATCTGTAGCATTTTTTCAGATTTTTTCTTATAATTTTCACCTCTGTTTATACTGCCAATTTGTTCTTGCATGTTGTCTACTTTTTCCATTATATTCCTTAACATATTCATCACAGATTTTAAAAAATTTCTGATCTGATAATTCTAACATTCTTGCTGTATCTGACTCTGGTTCTGATGCATGTTCCGTCTCTTCCCTTTTTAGTATGCCTGTAATTTTTTGTTGGAAGAGGTGCATGATGTTCTGGTAAAAGGAATTGTGATGAATGAGACTTTGATACTAGTGTTAAGATGTGAAGGGGAAAGGGATGCATACTGTGGTCCTATGATTAGGTTTCGGTCTTTTGGTGAGCCTGTGCTCATGAACTATGAACTTCTGAAGTGCTTCTCAGTGTTTCTCCCCTCTTAGGTGGGACAGGAAGGCTAGAGGGCCTAGAGTTGGCTATTTTCTTCTCCCACCTGGAAGGCTAGTGGGAAATGGAGTTGGGCATTTTCTTTTACCTAGGTAGGTTAGACTCTGATAAAACCCCAGCAGATTAGGTTCTGGTAAAATAGCTTCTCCTGAGAGCAGGCCTTGTGAAGAATAGACTGTTCTGGTGTATTTAAAAATGACTCCTTTTCTCCTCTCCCTGACAGAAGCAAGAGGGGATTTTTTTTCCCTGACATTCACTGTGAGGACCCGGTAGGTCTCCTGGAGGGAAAACTCCCTAAAGTATGCAAGCCATCCTAGGATTAGGTCTACCTGAAATCTTTAACTCTCATACTTGTCCATATCAAGCCTCCAGCAAGCTGTCAATTATAGTTTAGGTTTCCTACTTTTGCAGTGGTTCATGTGGAGGTTCCTGCCAGTGGGTTTTGCTCCAGTGAAGTGTGATTCTCTGTATCTGCCTGTCTGTCTCTCTAATTTTGAGAGTAGCAGTAGCAGTGTTTGACTTGAGTGACCTGAAATCCCTGATAGATGTAAGAAGAGTTGTTGATTTCTCAGTTTGTTTAGCTTTTCACTTGTTAGGGTAGAGTGGTGACTTGTAAGCTCTTTATATGCCTGGCTGGAAACCAGGAATCTGTGGTTTGTGATTTTCCATAAATAGGAAATATTTTTTCCCAAACAAGAGAAAATTTATTTTCTTTCTAGTTTGAAGAAAACAAGGTCATTTAAGACTTATTGATAATGTAATGGGACCATTAGCATAATATTTCAAACTTCATTGATTCTTTTTCAAGTATCAAAATCATGCTGTTTGTTGATTTGATTCAAGAAAGGCCCAGAGCCTGTGTCCATAGGATTGTACATCACTCTTGACAATAAAAAACAGAGATCGAGGTTAGATTGTTTCCTGATGAGCATAAGCAAAACAATGTACCTAGTTTTACCTATACGTGATAGACATCTGTATATAGGCTGATGAATTCTTTTTATATTTAAAGCACCCTTGGGACAATCTTTGGTTAATCAAAATCACTTTCCAGGCCCTGGGCAAATGTCAGTTAGGAAAATAATAACATGTGTTTCTTAGTACTTACCAGGTTCTTGTAACAAAATTAGCTTTTGGTAGATACCTTAGTAGGTTTTCAATAAATAATTATGGATGTAAAAAAATAGAAAAGTTCGGAAAATAGTTTAGCATGCACATTAGAATCATCCATGAAGCTTTTAAAACTACAGATACCTGGGCTCTGCTCATTAAGTTTTCTGATTATGTAGACCTGAAGTAATACTTAGATTTATGGATTTTAAGAAATTTGAGCAAATAATACTGAAGCATATGAACTGGGCCAACTTGATGGGGTAAAATATACATGTCACCTATTTGGCAGCTCCTCATAAACTATTTCCTGTCTTACTCAGTATTGGTGTAGACTAGATGAAGATGGAACCACAAATGAGATATCTCATTGATATTGTGACACCATAGCGTAAGTAGGGGCTATGAAGTCATGTTTACATCGATTTGAATTCTGGGTTGCCTGTATAATTGAGCCAGCTTCCTCCTTCATAAAAAGGAGATACAACTACCTAGAGAGTTCACATAATAATTAAATAGTGCTGTAATGAAACTGACCCAATATCTGGTGAAGAGTTGGCGCTGAGTAAATAGTTCTCACATATTACATCCCATCTCTGCCTATGCCACACTTGCAATACAACAAGTGATTGAATATGCTGAGAATGGTGGAGCCCACCACACAGATATGCCAATTCTACTGAGCAAATCCATAGCCACAAACTTGCTGAGGGTTCCAAAGAGAAATTGGCTAATTTTCTTTTAATTAAAATGGCTGGTTACTCGATGATTACTGACAGACTAATACTATGAAAAAAAGTGCTTTGTTTTTAGAAGTTTCGATTGGCAGCATTTATTATTTTACTGCGCACACAAAAAATGCATGTGTGTGCAGGTGTGTGTATAAAGGTGGAATGATCTTTGCAGAGAAATGTCTTCTGACTTTTCTTTTTAATCTAAGTAGTATATGTCCTGATACACCCAATATTTTCTTTAATCCATGTTCTTTTATTTTCTGAACTTTATTCTATCTTGAACAAAGTTGTGATGCTTTGCTAAATTTTTCCTGTAAGAAAATGATTTTGAGGTTGTCAATCCATCAAGCATGATGACTGGGAAATATTTGAAAGAAGATACAAAATATATTTAACTGGGAAGCTGAAAATATAAAGCAGTGTTTTCTACTTGTCACTATAAGAACGCATGACGAATTCATTGTAATCCCAACTTCACAGTTGTCAGCCATTCTACATACAGTGGTCACACAGGCATTCCGATTGACACTAACAGTACAATCTATGTATTGTTACAAAACCACCAAGTATCACGGCACTACCAAAAAGGGAAATGACAATTATACCTGGTAAGACAAAATATATCAAAGGTTCATGATGTATTCACCATGCCGTTGGACAACTTTGGCAATGAGCCTAAATATGCTCTTTTGATATGCATTGGGGCATGGAGGGGTGTTTCTTTCCATTTTTATTCTATCTTCTAGCCAGCTTTCCTATATATGTCTATAGCAGGCTGTAAAAAAGATAATATGAAAGAGCATTTATCAATTATCAAAATAGAGAACAGGAAAAATAAATTATCCAAGGAGATTAGTTTATGCCAGGCACTGTGCAAACTGCTGAGGATATAGAGTTAGATATGCTAGGGTCTTTATTTTTAAGATGCTCACAATCTATAGAAATACAAAATAAAAGCTCTAATATAAGTGTGACTTGTGCAGAATGGAGCTGCATGTGGCATGTTGTAGTAATATAGAGACATGCAGGAGTTAGGGGATGCTTATTTGATGAGATGAGAACTGTTGCTTCCAGAAGAAGATTGGTGGCACAAGGCATTTTAGGAAGAGGAAGTAACCAGCTCAAAGCCACTGAGGCAAGAATGAGTGTGGGGTTTCAAGGAACTTGTGGTTCAATGTCAGAGTTTTGAGTCAGGGTAGTAATAGCAAAAGATGATGCAGATAGGGCAGGCAGGTTCAGGTCAGAAAGATTTTCTAAGCCACATAGAAGACCCTAAGTTTTGAAAATAACATGATACCAGTATAAAAGCAATGAACATATTTACAGAAAGTGTTGTAGCAGCGTGGCAAATAGGATGAGAATAATATTAGAATTATATCCCTTTGGTTAAATGCTGTAATACTGTTATCAGCTTTTACTCCCTTAGATGATTCCTATGAATGTTGCAAGAGGAGGATGTTAAATTACACAGGAACAGATCATCACTATCTCCGTAACCATGGACAAATAATACATCTCTCAGAAGCAAGTGAGATTCATGTCTGCCTCCAGGGACACTTCTCGTTAGATAAGGGCAGTGCTATAATGGCACTCATGCGATAGAAAACCATGCTGCGCATGAAGACTTGTGGTGGAAAGGCATTTTCGACAGTTGGAAAATAGAATGCACCTTCCAGTGTTTGATCCAGGAATGCAGTCGCAGAAGCTGCCAAAGAAGAAAAGCCTTCTGGCACTCTGTGGGTAAGGTCTCTGATTATTGCTTCTTGCTTACTTCAAAGATGTCCACCATTATCTGAAGCTCACATATCCGGACTGAACTCAGACCAAATCAAGAAATAAACTAGCCCATTAAATTGCAGAAAGTTGTATTGAATATGCTCAAAGCTTTGAGTTTCAGAAGTCCCTGAAAATGATGAAATGTGGCATGAAGACATTTGGAAACTACTAATACGATCCCAACCCTTTTACTTCACTAATTGTCTTAATACTTACAGAAAAGGAGAATGGACTTGTTCTAAATAGCTCCAAAAGACTGACCTAGAGTATTGTGACAGGAAATTACAGGGAAGTAACTTTTGTTTTAAAATAATAAAAATATTTTTAAAACTTAAAGCTTTCCTATTTTATAAAGTAGTAAATTTTCTGTGGTTGGTAGTGTTTAGATTAGATGTATGTTTGTCTGAGTATTGGCTCCAGGCTGTGGGGAAAGCTTTCTATATTTTTCCAATTTTTAAACAATTTTTGTTCTATTGAAGCAAAGTGAACATACCCATGTAATTGACATGTAGTTCTAGAAATAAGTATTGCACATGAAGATGTAAAGGTGAGAAAAAGAAACTATAAAACCAGTAACAACTTTTCTAAAAGGTTAATAGATTTGATGAAAAGTCTGTCTTTACCCTGAGACTAATTTTTGCCTCTATTTAGGTATTCAAATCCACTTTTTATTGTAAAATAATGTTTGTAGATTTTAGGTTTTATCGGTTGCTGTTTCTATTGTCATTAACTCACCAAAATGGATGAGTTATCGAAACAACATTTGTTTCTCTGGACATTTCCTGAAATGCATGTCTTTCTTCAGCCATGAAATACCAAAATGTAGAAAACTATCTATGAGAGATAACTGAAATAGTATTGATTTGTTGGATAGTAAGGAATGGACAAATTTAAAGTTTGTTTCCAACCTGGAAATGAAACCAAATAAATAAAACTTTATTCCAAGCTTTAAAATTTTTCTCTTTAGTGTCTCTGTTTAAAAGAAAATATTTTTCTACCCGTTTATCTTTCTAGGAGAGAGTAGATCTAAAGTATGTATTTATATTTATTTTTATTTAGCAAATGCATTTTCTCCACTTTACAAATTTTAGCCTGTGTAACTCAAGAGATGTTATCTTTAATGTGAAGTAGTTTATGACTTCATATTTAAAAAAAGAACTGCAAACAATTTAAATTAGGACATTTGCAGCTATTGCTTGAATAAACTATACATCTGAATTTAACACAGCAAATATAATAGTTTGTGAGAAAATAAAGATGCATGTATTTTGTTTCTAAGTGAAAAGTCTATAAAAATTTATAAAAGATATTATGTATATTAAAGTGACAATTTATTATCTAAAAAATTAATATTTTCTGCTTTGCCATAATTTTAATTTGTCAGGAAATTTTACAATACAAGATAGAATCATTGCAAATTGATTACTACTCCTGGAAAAGCAACTCAAAACCACACTATTGATAACAAATTAGCTGCTGCATTATTTTTGCTTACAGAAAGATGGGCATTTACAGAATGATGGTTAAGCAGAACTGACTGTTTGCCCAATCAAAAACTCTGTCTGTCATGCTTTATCTTGCAGCCTTGAATAATGTCCTCATTTTTCAAAACTTTGTTATTACGTGCCTGCTCAAATCCAGAAATACAATTGTGTCCTCTTTGCCAGTTTGCTACAGATAAAAAGGAAAACCTACAAATCTAAGTCTAGATAACAGGTGCATAACTTATTAATCTATTATTTCTCATGATGGTAAAATAGATCAGAAAGAGGCATCCAGGAAAGGAGGATATTGGACATATGGTAAGTGATTTAAACAGATAAGACACAATTTTGTATCATGTGCAACTAAAGCCTCAGAAATATTTTTCAAAGACTCTGTGTAAAGTCATTGAAAAAAGAAAAATGAAAGAAGAATGGTAGTAATTAATACATGTTTATTGAACATAGCCTATGCAAAATTCTGAGAATACAAGGAAGAATACACCAGAAACAACTGGGAAATGAACTCATGTGCTATTAAAATCATGAAAACTCCCCCGTAGCTCTATTGACATGCAGTCTTTGAAATTACTCCTGGCCTGCCCATATAACACACTTCTTTACTTTGTAAGTGATCAAAGAGAATTTAAATTGAAACGACATATATTATTTATAATTATTAAATCATCCAAAATTAAATATAAAATTGTTCCCTGCTGGAGAGCTTGTAATAAAAATGCAGCAATTATACATTTTATGTGGTGTTACAGATTGGTACAATCCTTCTGAAAGGTTATCCAAAAAAAGCCTTTAATGAACAATACATTGTTCATATGTTTTTAAACAGTAAAGGATTTCTTGCTCCTAGGAATTCATTTGGAAAAAAATAAATTCCTCAGGGAAAAAAACACATAAATTACGATGCCCACTGCAAAAAATTTTTAAAATAAGATTATTGTAAATGCAATAAATAGGAAGACATTAAGAAAGTTATAGAACACCAGTTCAGTGGAATATAACATAATCATAAATTTTTTTTTTACAAAAATAATCTGACAAATTTCCGGAGATATTTATTATAGGGACCTCTTCTGGCAATGGTGGAACAGGTTGTAGCAGACTAACACTTTTACTATGATTTATGAAAGTCAGGAAAAAAAACCCATGAAAATCTGTAAGATATTAGAGAATTTCTAAGCTACCAGGATATGAGGGGCCAGATCAAACAAAGAAGGAAAATTCATTGAAGTGTTTCCAACTTTCTGCATTTTTTTTTCTTCTTAATGTATTTGCCCATTTTCAGTAAGGGTCAAGAGGTCAAAAGGCCAAGAGGCCAAGGAAATGGCCAGAGTAGATGCTAACAGAGAAGCCACTCGAGTTTCAAGACAACCTCTTCAGTATGGAAAGATAAAAATTTGGTTTGCAGTTACCAAAGCAACCTGGTGTTGAAAAAATAAGATCTTGGAGAGTAGAAAGGTGCAAGTAAGTCACCTTGACACTGAACACATGTTTAACCACCAAAACATTTACCACTGCAGTTGTAAATGGCAAGAAGCTAAGAATTATGCCGAAAGTGACTATAAAATAGAGGCGAGTTTTTGGCAGTTTTCTGATGCTGAGAAAAGAAATGGAGTTTAGGAGCCACCAAGAAGGAGAGCTCTAAAATACAACCCAGGCTGTCAATTGATAATTCTGGAGAGCTTTCCTCTAGGAAGATGGCAGAAAAGAGTTTCAGCCAGACTGCAAGCCAGCTTCAAGTCAATTCAGGCATGATTAGATCTAGGCGATCTTTTCTTTGTTACACATCAGAGTAGAGGGTAAATCAACTCTAGAGAGGGATAACTTTATCCCGAGCCTATGAAAAATATATTTTGACATATCAAGAATTAGGATCAAGAGAAATGATGTATGGTAAAAACAAATCCAAACTCTTCAGAGGATTATAATAGGATTCAGACTTGCAAACAATGTTCACAATGTCCACAGTGTAAACAACAACAATGGAAACAAAAACTCAAAGCAGAAAAATGCAATCAATTTTCAAGAGAGAAGACAAAATGGAGGATACCAAGAAGACCCACATGTTGAAATTAGCCTTCAAGGACTTTTAGTGGCTATCATAACCATGCTCATTGATGAAAAATAAATATTACTGATTTCTTATTAGAAACTATAGAACCAAGATGATAACCAAATGACATTTTCAGAGTGTTAAAAGAAAAATAATTCAACCTAGAATTCTACATGCAATGAAAATATTATTTAATACAGTAGGCAAATGAAGATATTGTTAAAAAATAAGATAATTTATTGCTGGCAGATGTACACTACAAGAAGTGCTAAAGAAGTACTTCAGATTGACAGGAAATTATTAGATGGAAATTTGACTCTTTAGGAGGAAATGGCAAACAGCTTCAAAATTTGTTAAGTATCTGGGTGATTGTAAATGTCTTCATCAATTTCCTTTAAAATACATGCATTACTTGAAGCAAAATTATGACATTTTCTTTTGTAGTTTATAATATATGTGATATATTAGATAATTACAGCATAAACAAGGAAGGGTGATTTACATGATTATAGAATTTCCACATTTTTTATGAAATACTACAATATTAGCCCTAACTAGACTGTAAAACATGATTAATGTTTATTGAAATACCTTGAAAAACCACCAAAATAACAATACTAAAAGGCATAACTAAAGTACCAATAGAAAAATTAAACCAGAATTCTAGAAAACATATTTAAGCAATGCAAAAGGCAGGTCAGGAGAAACAGAGACCAAAGCACAGAGTGAGGTTAATGTTAATCAGTAAACAAACAATCATCGTGTAAATTTGATCATGTAATTAATTGTTTAAATTTTAATGTAGTAAACACTCTAAAATTCAGAGATTGTTAGAATGGATTTAAAAAAAGCAAGATCCAACTATTTGTTGTCACAAGAGACGCATTTTAAATATAGACAGAGGGCGGCTGAATAGAGATGGAACAAATACACAATGCAAACAGCAAGCAAAAGAGGTCTAGAATCATTATATTAATACGGGATAAAATGGACTTCAAAATAAGCAGTGTTATAAGAGAGAAAAAAAGACATTTTACAATGATAAAAACATCAATACATTAGGATGAACTAAAAGTAATGTATCTATATATGTATATAAAATATATACATACAAATTGCATCTTTGGGTCTTCATTTCCTTATGAAGATCTGGTGACACAAAAAACTTAAGTAAATTTGGATACTTTTTCCTGTTAATCTATCCTATGTCAGTTTCTTTTTATTAGGCTCGGCTGAAAAACCCAGAGAGGGTAGAGGTAAAATTTTGCTTCTCCTACAATATGGATGAATCTATTGATAATATAGCATGTCCATGGATTGAAAGTTTCAACATTATAAAAATGTCAATTGTTTCCAAATTATTCTATATATTTACTGTAATTCCAATCAAAATTACAGTAAGATTTTATTTTTTATGAAAATGACAATTCTGAAGTATATATACATGGAAATGCAAAGAGCAAACAACAGCCAAGACTATCTTCAGGATGACAAACCTCTATGCCTAACATTGTCACTAATCAAAGTTTAATGTATTTAATGTAAGAGCTGCAGTCATAAATAGAGTGCTGTGTTGGTGGAAGGACTAACAGACAAATGAAATAGAGTCCAAAAAAACTGACTGACACATATGTTCATAAGATGACACTAGTACAATGGAGAAATAATGTTTTTTTTAAATTAAAAGGTCCTTGGTCATCTGCATAACAAATAGCACAGCTTGAACTCTACCTCAAATCATACACAAAAATTAACTCACAATGTACTATTTATATAAATGCAAAGAATAAACTTGAAGTTTCTACGTGATAGCATGGAAAAATATCTTTATGACTTTGAGATAAGCAAAGACTTTTTAAACAGAATGCAAAAAGAGGCCGGGCGTGGTGGCTCAAGCCTGTAATCCCAGCACTTTGGGAGGCCGAGACGGGCGGATCACGAGGTCAGGAGATCGAGACCATCCTGGCTAACAGGGTGAAACCCCGTCTCTATTAAGAAATACAAAAAACTAGCTGGGCGAGGTGGCGGGCGCCTGTAGTCCCAGCTACTCGGGAGGCTGAGGCCGGAGAATGGCGTGAACCCGGGAGGCGGAGCTTGCAGTGAGCTGAGATCTGGCCACTGCACTCCAGCCTGGGCGACAGAGCGAGACTCCGTCTCAAAAAAAAAAAAAAAAAAAAAAAAGAATGCAAAAAGAATGTAAAAACATATTGGAGCTCCTTTATACATTATTTGCTTCTTGTCCCTTACTGTGTTTAGGATTCTTTCTTTACCCTTGACCTTTGGGGATTTGATAATTAAATGTGTTGAAGTAATCTTATTTGGGTTAAACCTGCTTGGTGTTCTATCACCTTCTTGTACATGAGTGTTGATATCTATCTCTAGGTTTTGGAAGCTCTCTGATATTATCTCTCTGAAAAAACTTTCTACCCTGATCTCTCTATCTCCTCCTTAAGGCCAATAACTCTTAGATTTGCCCCTTCGATGCTATTTCCTGTATCTTGTAGACATGCGTCTTTCTTTTTATTCTTTTTTCTTTTGTCTCTTCTGCTTGTGCATTTTCTAATATCCTGTCTTCAGATTCACTCATTATTTCTTCTTGATCCATTCTGCTGTTGACAGACTGATTCAGTCTTCAGTTTGTCAACTGAATTTTTTGGCTACAGAATTTCTGCTTGGTTCTTTTAAATTATTTCTTTTTCTTTGTCAAATTTACCTTATAGAATTATGAATTCCTTCTCTGTGTTACCTTGGATTTTCTTGAGCTTCCTCAAAACAGTTATTTTGAATTATCCATCTGAAAGGTTACTTATCTCTTACTGTGGAATTGGTTTTGGTATCTTATTTAGTTTGTTTGGTTAGGTCATGTTTTCCTGAATGGCCCTGGTGCTTGTGGATGTTTGTCAATGTTGAGGCAATTAAGAGTTAGGTATTTATTCTAATATTTGCAGTCTGGGCTTGTTTCACCTGTCCTTTAGAAAGCCTTCCAAATATTTGAAGGGAATTGAATGTTGTGACCTAACTCTTGGGTCACAGCAACTATATCTGCATTAGCAGGCATCCTAAGCCCACTGAAGAAGTTCTTCCTTGGTAGCCTTAGGTAAGAGCCAGCAGAATTCCCTGGATTACCAGGTAGTGTTTCTTGTTCTCTCCTTACATTCCCCCAAACAACTGGAGTCTTTTTCTGCATGCTGAGCTGCTTGGAGTTGACAAAAGGGTGATGCAATCACTCCCATTGCCACCACTGCTGGGACCACGCTGGGTCATATCCAAAGCCAGCACGATACTGGGTCTCACCAAAGGCCTGTGGCAATTACTGCCTGGCTATTGTTGATGTTCATTTAAGGTCCAAGGGCTCTTTAGCCAACAGGTGGTGAATCGTGCAGGGTCTATGTCTTTCCCTTCAGGGCAGCAGGTTCCTTTCTGGCTCAGCGTAGATCTAGAAATGTACTGTGGGAGCTATGGCCGAGAATTGGAGACTTTAGGAGTCTGCTTGATGCTTTATTTTACTTTGGCTTAGTTGGTACCCAAGTCATAAAACAAAGTCCTTTTGACTCTTTCTTCTCCTTTCCTCAAGCAAGAGTCTTTACCCATGGCTACTACAGCTAGGAATGTGCTAGGTCACACCTGAAACCAGCATAGTACTGAGTCTTACCCAAGGCCTGTCTGAACTACTTTCTAGCTACTGCTGATGTTTATTCAAGGTCCAGTGGTTCTTCAGTCAGCAGGTGATGAATCCTGCCAGAACATGGTCCTTCCCTTCAGAGCAGGAGTATCCCTCTGGCCCAGGGTGGATCTCAAATGTCCTCTTGGAGCTAGGGCCTAGAATGGGTGCTTTAGGAGTTCATTTGGTGCTTTATTTTACTGTGGCTGAGTTGGTATCCAAGTTGCAAGACAAAGTCTTCTTTATTCTTCCCTTTCCTTTGCCTAAGCAAAAGGAGTCTCTGCAAGAGCTATGAGCTGCATTGCCTGGATTTGGGGAAGGAGTGACATAAGCACTCCCTTGGCTGCCCCAGCTAGTGTATCACTGGGTCACATGCACAGCAAGTCCACAGCACCAGGACTTGCCCCGGAATTGTAGTCCTTGTGGACTGGACTGCCTTTCAAATTTATTTAGTACCCCAGAGCACTTTAGTCTGTGATGGTGGGGATAGCTGGAACTCAAGTTCCAACTACTGGAATGAACAATTCCTCTCTGTCTGGGGCAGGTCTAAATATTCTGTCCATGACTGAATTCTGCCCTGAGTTGCTTTCCACTGTGACAGGGCAGCACTGGATTCCAATGCAAAGTTCTGCCATTACTTTGTTCTCCCTCTGCCAAGGGTTTGGGGGTAAGAGTTGATGTAGGCAATTCAAGACTGTCTTTCCTACCCTCTTCAGTGCCTCTTTCCTTGATATGATGTGAAAGCCCAGTACTGTAATTGCTCACTTGATTTTTAGCTCTTATGAGGGTGTTTTCTTGTGTAGATAGCTGTTCAGTTTTGTGTTCCTGCAGGAAGATGGTTGCTCGAGGGTTTTATTTGAATCTTGCTCCACCTCTTGCTCTCCATTTTAATTTACTTAACACTAACAACAAAGCAAAAGACTGATAAAGTAGATGACCTTAAAATTAAGGCCTTTATTTCTTCAGAAGACACTCTTAAGAGAGTGAGGAAGCAAACCACACAGAAGGAAAAAAACATTTGTGAAGCAAATAAATGAAAAAAGATTTGAACCCAAAATTAAAAATAAGAACAAAATCAAAAATTAAAAATACTTCTACAAATATTTAAGAAAAAAGACAATAAATCAAATAGAAAAATGAAAAGGATTACACATGTACCCAAACAGCTAAAATTAACATGATCCATGAGACCAAGTGTTGGTGAACATGTGGAAGGTCTGGAACTCACCTACACTGCTGGTGGAAATGTCAATGGGTATAACCATTTGCAAAACTGTTTCATAATATGTACTATAGCTGAAAATATGCATATCTTAACCCAGAAATTCCTTCCCTAAGTATCTTCCTAACAGAAATGTATTCATATTTGCAGCTAAGCCATGCACAAGAATATCCAATAAAAGCATTACTTTTAATAGCCCCAAGCTTGAAATAATCCAAATGTCCAGATATTCAAATGAGAAAATGACTTTTATGCTAATATCATGTAATATTATTTGGTAATGTTAATAAACAAACTGCTCCTACATGCAAAACATGTTTGAATCTAATATGCATAATGTTGAGCAAAACAGGCCAGACACAAGGGTATCTACTCTGTGATTTCATTTACATACATTTTAAAAATAGACAAAACTAGTTAATAGTGATAGAGGTCACTATATAATGGTTAACCTCAGAGTCAAGGATTGGGCATAGGGGAATTTGATGATGTTCATTAATTGAATTTTTTGGGGGGGTGGGGCGGTGGGGAGACAAGAGTCTTGCTCTGTTGCTCAGGCTGGAGTGCAGTGGTGCGATCTTGGCTCACTACAACTTCTGCCTCCCCCATTTAAGCAATTCTCCTGTCTCAGCCTCCCGAGTAGCTGGGATTACAGGTGTGCTCCATCACGCCTGGCTAATTTTTGTATTTTTAGTAGAGACGGGGTTTCGCCATGTTGGCCAGGCTGGTCTCCAGTTCCTGGCCTCAAGTGATTTGCCTGCCTCAGCTTCCCAAAATGATGGGATTACAGGTGTGAACCACCGTGCCTGGCCTGCTAATTAAATATATGGAATAAAAAGATGTGTGTTTTCTACAATATGAACAGTTTATAGGTTAACAGGTATTGAACGCTTTTCTTTAGTCTGGTTCTCAAAAATAATCATGAGTATATTAAGTGAACTAAAAGTTTTCATTTATTTTTTGACA
This sequence comes from Theropithecus gelada, assembly GCF_003255815.1. Lineage (NCBI taxonomy): Eukaryota > Metazoa > Chordata > Mammalia > Primates > Cercopithecidae > Theropithecus > Theropithecus gelada. The sequence continues at coordinate 97,334,971 of NC_037668.1, read as the reverse complement.
ATACAGTTTTGTATTATTTGTTCATCAGGCTTCAACCCCTTGAGAATTCTCTCCAGGCCAGTGAGGGCATACTATGAAACTTCTATACGTGGAATTCTAAGGATTCTAAGAGGAATCTCCCACTTTTTTTTGTTTTTCACCAGTTACTCTTCTTTTGGATCTTTCTGATTTCTGTCTCACTGCCTAAGAATTTCAGTTTGGAGTCTTATCTATAATTTCTTTTATATTCTTGATTCTGGCTACATACTTGGAAGACAATCTCTTACATCAACTTTGTTCCAAGTTTAGACTCTCTGATTGATTGCTAGTTTCAAAAATAACAAAAACTAGATTACATCTATCTCTATCTATATCTATGCCTGTATCCACACTTATTTCCATATCTATATTATCAGTCTATCTATATCCTGTAGGCAAAAACTCAGTTAAAAATCAAGCTATGGAAATAGAAAAATATTTAGAAACCTAGACAATACTCTGTACCAATTTCTTGATTTTGTTCCTCTCTGTAATATACTTTTATTTATCACTATATATATATAGCTTTAACTATGTCACATTTAGATATTTTAAAGCCTCTGAATTTAATCATTAAAGTTTTGGGAAGGAAGAAATGAACTGAATCTGTTTTTATCCCAATGCCAAATTTCCTCAGAGACAATATGATTGGTGCAGTAGAGTCAAGTATTCACTTTGCACTAATCAGCTCTGAAAGAATTAAGTAGTAAGTACCTAGAATAAGGAGTAGGTAGTAGAATAAATTTCCTGGAGGCAAAAAGCTGCCTGTACTGGGGGATGCTGTTGAGGAGGTATTTGTCAGGAAAGGGAGAGTAACTGACTGTTGTATTAGAGAGACACCTCAGTTATGTCCTATAGCCCTGAACCCTACAGCTTGTGAGTTGTTCCTTGACATTGCTGGACTCAGCTCCATATCCAAGAACTCTTAGTGTAGTGCCTCTCTGCAGAAAGTTTAAAAAAGGACAAATCAGTGAGCTGCTAAATTTATGTAATGCTTATATCATCAGGCACCTGAGGTACTAAGCATTATTAAAAATGAAATGATACAGCTGATAGGATTTTGCCACTAAAAACTATGGTCTCCAGCTTCAATTGAGCCTGGCAATTTTTCTAAATTATTATTGATTATCTCCTTCTTTTGTTTTTCTTCTACATGCTTCCTTATTTAAAAAACCTACTATTCTGCACACCATACCCCTTCCGCCTAACATCTATATCACTACTTCTTTTTCAATGCAGATAATTTTGCCTCTGATTTCACAGAGACAACTTAGAATATTGGGAATGATCCTCTTTAACTTCCTGTGTCCCATCTATAAGCACCTATTTATGTACAAATGTCAGTTTCCTTATTCAAAACTATCACATTCCGTATGCTCTCTATGTGATATCCCTTGTATCCACCAGGGTATACAATTTACACCAATGATTCTTTCCTCTTTCTAACATGCATTTTCATGTTACATCTTCTATTGTTCACATTGACCTTATTTTAATAACAAAATTTAAAAATTCCTAAACATTCTTGACTCTATGCTCATCTGGTTATTGGTTTCTTTTCATCCTGCAATTCTTCAGTTCTAAGACCTTTCCAAGGATAATTTATGTTTACGGTTTCTACTCCTTTGCTTCTATACTAGTATGGCTATGTAAAATATGATTCCAAACTTAGTGGCCTATAATGTCTATAATATTTAATCTGCAACTTGAGAAGGGCTCCACAGGGACAGCTTATGTCTATTTTCAATGTTATCAGCTAGAGCAGCTGAAAGGTTAGGTATGAAAACCATTCAAAGGCTTGCTCACTTAAGCAGTTGGTGCTGGCATTACAACTGAAATGATAGCTAAGTCTGTTGGCCAGAATATCTAAACATGTACTCTCCATGTGGTCTGAACTTTCTCAAAATGTGGATGGTGGGTTTCAAGAACAAGAGAGGGGTGTCAGGGTATATGGGGGGAGATGCACACAACATTTATTTCCTTTTATGATCTAGACTTGGAAGTCACACAGCATTGTTTCTGCTGCATTCTGTTCATTAAGGCAGTCACAAAGCCCTGCCTAGGTTCAAGGAAATAGGAAACAGCCTCCACCTATGAAGGTGTGTAGCAAGGATCTGAAATATTTGGGATCAGCAATATTGCTGTGTTCACTTTTGGAAAAAGACAATCTACCAGAACTTTTCATTTTCCTTCAACCTTTGGCAATCTGATTACAGTCTTTCCACTGCAATGAAACTGGTCTATAAACATTACAAGTGACTCAAATGCCAAATCATATGATCTTTATTTTGTCTTAAGGTTATTTTACTTATACCTGCAACATTTGCCATGGTTTACCACTTGCTTTTCTTGATACATTTCCACTTTGGTTTCATTGGCATTAGTATCTCCTTAATTCCCTTATACTACCTAGTTATGCCTTCCCAGTCTCCATTTTAAGTACTATTTCCTCTACCTATATTTTATATTTTGATGTTTCTTTATGTTTAATTCTAGATCTCTTCTCATTAATCTATCTAGTCTATATAGGCAATCACATACAGTCTCATAACTTAATCTGCCTATTATGTGTAGGTGACTCATGAATGTTCTGAACTCCAAATTAAAACCAATGTAACAAATTGCATAATAAATACCTGTGATTTTATGTTCCAGAGATAACTCAAACTCTACTTCTTCAAAATTAACCTTATCCCATTCACTTAGCCTTCCTTACATCCTCTCCACACTCCCAACATTCCCCTACCAGGGTCTACTATTGTATTTGTAAAAATACTATTGTATTCGATAAAAGTCATCCCTTGGGAAGTTGGGTGTCATTCTTCATTCCCTCCTTTCCCACATTGCAGCATATATTAGTAACTTTGTTCCATTACTTCTGGCTTCTCATAATCTCATACATTTTGCTCTCTGTTGTTTCTGTGGTTGACTTGGTTCAAGCAATTATCATTTCTCTCATGGACGACTTAAATAGTCTTGTAACTGTTTTCCTTATGTGCCCTCCAATTCATCCCCCACATAGCAAGCAGAATGATCATTTAAAATGCAAAATGCAACATAGTACTCTTCTGACAAAATTCTTTAGTGATTGTCCATTGTCTACCACAATATGAAATCTGAAATCCTTACATGGAATAACAGATTTTCAAGCTGTGGGTATGACCCCTCCAGTTCAAATACGATTTTTCATCTAGCCAAAGAAGTAACAGTGGCTACCATTTACAATGCATGATGTGTAGACTACATTCATTATCTCATCAAAGCTTTACATAGCATTCTTTTATATTGGAAATTAATAAATATTTATCTATGTAATAAATAATTTTAATATATATTTTATAATTAATTTATTGTTATAATTATTGCAATTTTACATGAGAAAACATTGAGATTAAGAAAAGTAAAGTTGCTGGCTTATAGTCATGAAACCAGTTAGTGGTATAGTTGGGTGGGATTCAGAAACAAGGTAGCCTACTGTTAGAGCCCAGAATTCTAACCTACACATTACGGCCACCATGAACTACTTGAAGTTCTCTGAATGTGATAAGAATTTTAATCCAGGCATTATTTTTATCTAGGTTACAAAAGAGAACTGAATCACATTTTATTTTAGTTTCCACACCTTGTATTCGAAGGAAATTTGTCACCCAATATTTTATCATATTTTAGACAGTAGATCTAAATCCTACAAGTGAGAAGTGAAAGTAGAAGGGCTTCTTTGCATTTTCACAATATTTAATGTTGGAAACTTTGAATATAAATTGAATTTTTCCCTGACAATTAGTTGATGTTTTTCCAACCTTTACAGTGACATAAACAGTACTTGATATGTTTTTCTTAAATAACTAAATGAAGGCAAGAAATTTTTTAAGATGACAATTACGAAGTCATGAAATTTATTTATTTTTCTCCTGGGGGAGACAGACTCACAGCAAGCTTTTTGTACAGAGAAAAATAAACAATGCATTCTTTGTTGAAACTGAAAGTTTTTCAGTGAATTGAAAATATGCACATAACTAAGATATGCATATTTATGCTGTTTGGAGGGTGCTCCATGTCATTTTATTAGGGAAACCAGATATAAATGGATACTGCTATGGTTTGGATATGATTTCTTTGTTTCCTCTGAAACTCATGTTGAAATTTCATCCCAAGTGTGGTTGTATTGGGAGGTGGAACCTAGTGGGAGTTTTTTAGGTCATGGGGGGGATCCCTCATGAGTAAGGACATAAACACCTTCCTGCTGGAGTGAGGGAGTTCTTGCTCACTAATGGGAATGGATTAGTTCTTGAGAAAGTAGGTTATTAAAAAGTGTCTGGCTTCTTTGGTTTCACTCTCTTGCATCCTGTCTTGCCATGTGATGTCGTCACACCTGTCTGCTTCCCCTTTGAGCTTCTCCACCATGTGATGATGCAGCACAAAAGCTCTTGCCAGAAGTCAGGCCCATGCCCTTGAACATCCCAGGCTGCAAAATTGTACGTGAAATAAACCTCTTTTCTTTATAAATTACTGTGTCTCGTGTGTTCTATTATAATAACACAAGACAGGCTAAGATTGGAGATAATAAGAAATCTTTGTGAGTTTTCTCTTGACCCTTCCTATAATTGCAACAGTGGTTCAAATACCTATGTTCAGTTCAGAGGTGGACATATACCTGTATTGGAAATACTGAAATATTTAAATATTCATCTTCTGTGTGTCCTATTTAACACGTACTAAAGTAACTTCCTTATGCTTTGTTCTTGATAAGATATATGAGTCCATAATCAGCCTTTGCAGTAAAAGTGAGTAGTAATAAAAAATCTCACTAAAGCTTGATCTGAGTTATGTCTTACTTTTCTAGCTCAGCACTGGAACACCTTCCTTTGTTTAATAATCTCTTAAATATCTACTCCGCTGCTAACAGTTCTTTCTCTAGCCTTGGTGCTAAAAGCATCTGTAGTTTATGTTCAAAAATTTTAGCCTATTTTAAAGGAGATAAATCATTTTTATTGTAAACATAGACAAAGTCAATTAGCTTCACTGAACTTCAGTTTGTTTTACAGTAACATGGAGTAATAATAGCAACCTCGTAAGTTTGGGTGAGTGTCTATGCTCTTCTTGGTGCATAATGAACAAATTGTGAATATCCACCTGTAAAGTTATGATTATTGTGCCCAACAATTCTATATTTAAAAAAGGTTCTTATTTAATAGCTATTTTCTATGTTAAAAACTGAAAACATTTGGAATATTTTTTTTTTTTTTTTTTTTTTTTTTTTTTTTTTTTTTTTTTTTTTTTGAGACGGAGTCTCGCTCTGTCACCCAGGCTGGAGTGCAGTGGCCGGATCTCAGCTCACTGCAAGCTCCGCCTCCCGGGTTCACGCCATTCTCCTGCCTCAGCCTCCCGAGTAGCTGGGACTACAGGCGCCGCCACCTCGCCCGGCTAGTTTTTTGTATTTTTTAGTAGAGACGGGGTTTCACCGTGTTAGCCAGGATGGTCTCGATCTCCTGACCTCGTGATCCGCCCGTCTCGGCCTCCCAAAGTGCTGGGATTACATGGAATTATGAAACTTTAAATTTAATATTAAGAAGACACCTCTCATTTTCTCATCTATAAAATGGGGATAACAATATCCCATGCATAGGATTGTTGTAGGGATTTATTGAAAAATGACATATGAACCCCTAAGAAGAGCACACAGCTCATGGTAAGCACTGAGTAAACATACTATTATTAGTAACATTGGGTAACCAAGGTCTACAAGCAAGCATTTGGAGGCAGCAGGGACCAATACAGGAAATAATTTGTTGTTCTTATTACATGAGGTTAGTTGGTTTTCTCCAGTGAATATGCCCCAAGGTATTGGGTATGAACATGCACTAAAGATTTGGCTAGCAAATATAAAGAAGTATTTCCTTTTTTTCCATTCACTTTATTCACTCCAGAAATACATTTTTAAACATTTCCCAAATATGGTGGTTTCGATGGGTGTTAGTCTAGTGAATTTGACTTTGTAAGAAAAATGGAATTTCCCAATTAGAAGAAAACAATTCACCAAGTAGGAGACTTGAAAAGAAAAAGAACTTCAAGGATTATTTATTTATAAACGTAAATGCTGTTTATTAGGTGCCATACATTGTGCCTTAATCATATTAAATAATTTAGTGATCATAATACATGATGGTGCTAATCTCTACTGTTTCCATTTTACATACAGGAAAATTAAGGCATGCAAGGATTGAATGAAAATTTCAGTGTCCCACTGCTAATATGCCTGAAGTTGATTTGATTACAAGCAGTCTGAATCCAGAGCCCTTGCTGTTAAGCATGACATAGGCTTTTTCCAGAAACTTTTGATGTTTTCTCCTACATAGCTCCTTTCTGCATTCTGGTCAATGTTTCACTTTTTAGTCAGTTGCCTTATAAGACTCATGCCATAGACACAATCTCCATGTGAGGACATTAACTTTTCTCTCTTATCATCACTTGGCCAGGCAAGTGTACTTAGAGAAAAGCATCTAGGCTTGAGAATAAAAATTTTGATATTGTTCTTTTTGCATTGTCCACAATTCATTATTTTTTGTGCGTATTTCACAAAGGAAGCTCTGTGGTTAAATAAATTTGGAAAAAGCTAGGTTAAACAAACTGAAATAGAATTTTTAAATCAGATGATTTTGCAAACATTTTAATACTATATATAGGTACTATATATAGGGATTCTTCACAGATGGATATAACAAACATTATTTCACAAAATCATTATAATTATTTTTGAGACAGGATCTCACTGTGTCACCTAGGCTGGAGTGCAGTGGTATAATCATAACTCATTGTAGCCTCAAACTTCTGGACTCAAGCAACTCTCTTACGTTAGCTTCCCGAGTAGTTGAGACTACAGCCATGCACTACCAAGCCCCAAAAAATTTTCAAAGCTTTTTTTTTTTGTTTGTTTTTGAGAGATAGGGTCTCACTATATTTCCCAGGCTGTTCTCAAACTCTTGACCTCAACTGATCCTCCTGCCTTGGCTTCCCAAAGTGCTGGGCTGACGGGCATGAGCCACTTCTCCCAGCCCCACAAAATTGTTTTTATAATCATTCTTCTTATTAAAAAAATTACACAACCAATACTTTGACAAAAAAAGGATTTTGGAAATGCTTTGTGACTTACTTTATCTCAGGGCCATATTTTTTTAATTTTATAAAGAAGAGGTTATTTCATATGATTTCACCTATATAAAAATTTTGTAATTATGACAAAAAAATAGCTTGTATTGACAATCATTTTAATTCATTGCTGTATTTTGACCCATACTATGATCAAATATCTAATTTTTTTCCCTTAGGAAGCTGAAAGATCAGTTAGAAAACCGGGCTGAAATCCATATTTAAACTAGCATAGCACATCTTCCTGCAAATTTGTGTCTTATCTCTTAAAGGCAGGAAATCTCTATTACTTATCTTTGTACTCCCTGTGGCTAGCAGAGTTCCTTGAATAGAATAGGTCTGGATGAAATGAAACTAACATTGCAAGCTTTTTCAGAGAATTTTCAAGTGGAAATGTTCACTGAGAGTGTCATCAATATTTTTTCCAGAAACATTGCAATGCTTTTGTAACATACGCTATACATTTCTTAAAACTAATGAAAGCTTGATTGTTGACCAAATACAGAAAAAAAAATTCATTGGTAAGCAGAAAATGACTTCTGAAGATCTAAACAGAAGTATTTAAAATAAAGTGTTTTGGCCGGGCGCGGTGGCTCATGCCTGTAATCCCAGCACTTTGGGATGCCGAGGCAGGTGGATCACCTGAGTTCAGGAGTTCGAGACCAGCCTGACCAACATGGTGAAACTCTGTCTCTACTAAAAATACAAAAATTAGCTGGGTATGGTGGTGCATGCCTGCAATCCCAGCTACTCAGGAGGCGGAGGCAGGAGAATTGTTTGACCCCGGGAGGCAGAGGTTGCAGTGAACCAAGATCGCATGACTGCACTCCAGCCTGGGTGACAGAGTGAGACTCCATCTCAATAAATAAATAAATAAATAAATAAATAAATAAATAAATAAATAAAATGTTTTGCCAGCACAAGACAAGGATGACTTCTCTCACCATTCCTAATCAACATAGTTTTGACTGGCCTGGGAAATCAGGCAAGAGAAAGAAATAAAGGGCATTCAAATAGGAAGAGAGGAAGTCAAATTGTCTTTTTTTGTAGATGACATGATCCTATATTTAGAATACCCCATCTTCTGATCCCAAACACTGTTTAAGCTGATAAGCAACTTCAGCAAAGTCTCGGGATCCAAAATCACTGTGGACAAGTCAGAAGCATTCCTGTACACCAACAACAGGCAAGCAGAGAGTCAAATCATGAATCAACTCCCATTCACAATTGCTACAAAGAGAATAAAATACCCAGGAATACAGCTAACAAGGGAAGTGAAGGACCTCTTCAAGAAGAACTATAAACCACTGCTCAAAGAAATCACAGAGGACACAAACAAATGGAAAAATATTCCATGCTAATGGATAGGAAGAGACAATATGCAAATGGCCATACTGCCCAAAGTCATTTATAGATTCAATGCTATAGCCATTAAACCACCATTGACATTCTTCACAGAATTAGAAAAAATTATTTTAAAATTCATATGGAACCTAAAAAGAGCTTATATAGCCAAAATCATCCTATGCAAAAAGAAAAAAGCTGGAGGCATCATGCTACCAGACTTCAAGCTATACTACAAGGCTACAATAACCAAAATAGTATAGTACTGGTACAAAGACAGACACATAGGCCAATGGAACAGAATATAGAAAACTCAGAAATAAGACCACACATCTACAACCATTTGATCTTCGACAAACCTGACAAACACAAGCAATGGGGAAAGGATTCTCTATTTAATAAATGGTGATGAGAGAACTGGCTAGCCATGTGCAGAACATTGAAACTGGCCACCTTCCTTATATTTTATAAAAAAATTAAATCAAGATGAATTAAAGACTTAATGGAAAACCCAAAACTATAAAACCCCTAGAATAAAATCTCGGCAATACCAATCAGGACATAGGCATGGGCAAAGACTTCATCACTAAATCGTCAAAAGCAATTGCAACAAAAGCCAAAACTGACAAATGGGATATAATTAAACTTCTGCGCACCAAAAGAAACTATCATCTGAGCAAACAGGCAACCTACAGAATGGGAGAAACTTTTTGCAATCTATTCATCTGATGAAGATTTAATACACAAAATCTATAAGGAACTTAAACAAATTTACCAGAAACAAACAAACAACCCCATTAAAAAGTGGGCAAAGGACATGAACAGATGCTTGTTAAAAGAACACATTTATGTGGCTAACAAATATTTTAAAAAGCTCAACATAGGCCGGGCGCGGTGGCTCAAGCCTGTAATCCCAGCACTTTGGGAGGCCGAGACGGGCGGATCACGAGGTCAGGAGATCGAGACCATCCTGGCTAACACGGTGAAACCCCGTCTCTATTAAGAAATACAAAAAACTAGCCGGGCGAGGTGGCGGCGCCTGTGGTCCCAGCTACTCGGGAGGCTGAGGCCGGAGAATGGCGTGAACCCGGGAGGCGGAGCTTGCAGTGAGCTGAGATCTGGCCACTGCACTCCAGCCTGGGCGACAGAGCGAGACTCCGTCTCAAAAAAAAAAAAAAAAAAAAAAAAAAAAAAAAAAGCTCAACATCACTGATTACTAGAGAAATGCAAATCAAAGCAACAATGAGATACCATTTTATGCCAGTCAGAATGGCAATTATTAAAAAGTCAAGAAACAAGAGATGCTGGTGAGGCTGTGGAGAAATAGGAATGCTTTTACACTGTTGGTGGGAATGCAAATGTAAATTCCAACCATGTGGAAGACGGTGTGGTGATTCCTCAAAGATCTAGAACTAGAACTATCATTTGACCCAGTAATCCCATTACTGGGTATATACTCAAAGGAATATAAAGCATTGTATGTTCATTGCAGCACTATTCACAGTAGCAAAGACATAGAATCAACCCAAATGCACATCAATGATGACTGGATAAAGAAAATGTGGTACATATTTACCATGGGATACTATGTAGCCATAAAAAGGAACAAGATCATGTCCTTTGCAGGGACATGGATGAAGCTAGAAGCCGTTATCCTCAGCAAACTAACACAGGAACAGAAAACCAAACACTGCATGTTCTCACTTATAAGTGGGAACTGAACAGTGAGAACACATGGACACAGGGAGGGGAACATCACACACTGGGACCTGTTGGTGGGTAGGGTTGCGGGAGAGAGAGCATTAGGAAAAATAGATAATGCATGCTGGACTGAATACCTAAGTGATGGGTTGATAGGTACAGCCTATCAACAAACCCACCATGGCACATGTTTACCTATGTAACAAACCTTCACATGTATCCCAGAATTTAAAATAAAAATTAAAATATAAAATGAAGTGTTTTGGGTTTATCATTTTCCTGTGTTTTCCTAAACATACAAAATAATTTCTATTAAATGTGATTTTTAATAAAATCAAACAATTCTCTATTGTATTGTGATAACTTTTTCAACTGAAATGTCTCTTGAAATCCAGGAACTTCAGTCTATGGTGTTCAATGCTTTGTATTGAATTTTGACAAACAACATCAAAGATTTGTTTAACAAGTCATATTGAGTTCCTACTGAATAATTATCTACTCTTCCTTTCAAATTTCAACATTTCATAGGTCTTAAAGTTAACAGTCAATATTCTGACACCCAATCTGGTTAATGCAGGCCATCATACACGTAACGGTCTTTAGTGGAACACAGAAAAACAAGAAGATTGATTTTATTTATATTTATCTCATTGCATAATTAACAGTATTGTTACTAAAAATATGGAGATCCTTTGAGATCCAAGTTCATTATCCCTGCAGCCATATGGATCAACGTCCAATGTTTGAAAACTGAGATATTTGGAGTAGCTCCATCTCTAAAAGTTATTATGTAAATATGACTGTTAAAGTATTGGACCACAGGAGAGCGTGGGTATCAAAATTTTTATGTAGCAGTGGTCCGAGGGTGAATTAACCCAGGCAGACAGTGTTGCTTAGGAAAAATGCTGCTTATTTATACTCTCAGGAGGTGCAGATACAGGAGTAAAATATAGGAAGAAAATACCTTCCTCCAGACTGAAATTTGGAGTCTGCCTCTGTTGCCTGTTAACACCCAGGCCCAGGCAATTCTATTTTAATACCCTTTCTCACCATACTGACTTGTTATGTTATATTTAGATATGACTTATGCAAATACAATTTTTCCACAATGGTGGAATATAAAATTCCTTGGAAATATTACCTTTTGTTATATGTAATTCTCTCCTCTGTATCATACATAATTTTCTTCCCTGTCTTTGCCCATAGTCATGTACCCACACCACTGCGTAAAGATTTTTTTCTCCACAAATATTTTTTCAATATGAAATTCTCTGGCTTTAAAACATGAAGCGATGATGACATATATCCAGAAATTAAATGTTTAGCTGTGAACTATGTGTGACTTTACAAGGTCTACAAAAATTTTAAATGCTTGGTATCTTCTTCTTTGTTTTAATAGCAATTGTTACATTTCAAAAACAATTATTTGTTGTAGGTTTATAGTGTGAATGCCTAGGGACAAAAGTAAATCTCTTCCAAATGTGACCTACTCCCTTAATAAAGATGATATTTATTTCATACTACTTTTTTATTATCTTTCCAAAAATATATTACATATACTTTTCCATAGAAAGATATTAGAAGATATCAGAATGAAGTGAAAAGGCCAGTAATAAATATGTAGTGGTTTATAACGAATTTAATTATAAACTGTAATTCTAGAATTAGGCCCTATAAAAAGATAGACATGCAGAAAAACTCCTGTCAGAGTAAACTTCACTTTTCTTTAGATATACTATATATATATATGTGTATATATTTGAGATGGAGTCTCACTCTGTCACCAGGGCGGGAGTGCAGTGGCCCAATCTCAGCTCACTGCAACCTCCGCCTCCCAGGTTCAAGTGATTCTCCTGCCTCAGCCTCCCGAGTAGCTGGGATTACAGGTACCCGCCACTAGACTCAGCTAATTTTTTGTATTTTTAGTAGAGACAGGGTTTCACCATATTGGCCAGGCTGGTCTCAAACTCTTGACGTTGTGATTCACCTGCCTCAGCCTCCCAAAACGCTGGGATTGCAGGCATGAGCCACTGCGCCCGGCCTAGAATCTATATTTTATTTTGAAAATACTTCAAAAATTATAAAAATAAAACAGCAAAAATTGAAACAGGGCACGCACTATAAATGTACATTTGTAAATTTTATAAAACTTCTGTTGCTTAATCAAGAATTGACAGGAAGAAAGAGCAAATGATGAAGAAAGTTTGCAATAGAAATAAATCTATGTGTGATCCAGATATTGAAGTTGTGAAACAGAACATTACAGCATGTTACTGTGTTCATAGAAACAGAGGAAAATGTGGAGACAACTGGTCTATGTTAAAAAAAAATGAAAATACTGTATGTGAGCAATTAATAATGGAAAATAAACACTTTGTATATTTATTTGAGCAACTAATTAGACCTTGCAGGAGAGAATAATAGTAAATTAGAAGACAGGTCAATAAAAAGTCTGCAAGTTGATGCACAGACAAAAATTTAAAGATGAAATTACATGAGTGAAAAGGGCATGAAAAGGTTTAATATAAATATAATTAGAGTCACAGAAGGAAGATGAAAAGGAACTGGGGAAAAAGCAATAGTTGAAAAAATATTGGTTGAGAATTTGCCAAAACTAATGATCCATGTCAAATTCTGATTCAAGAATTTCTATGAATTCTAAGAAAACGTGTGAAGAAAACCATTTCTAGGCACATAATGGTAAAATCTGCTTAAAAACACAAAAGAAATCTACAACTTTTTCTGCAAGAACAAACAGAAAGGGTGTATTATTTTCAAAGGAACATCAACGGGAATGACAGTTGACTCATCAATAGAAACAGTAAAACCAAAAACAAGAAATGGCATCGTTAAAGTGCTAAAGAGAAATAACTGCCAACCTCAGATTCTACACAAAGCAAAATTATTAATTATTAAGTAATGTAAAATTAAGTCATTTTAGACAAAGATTTAAATAATTTATTGTCAGCAGACATGCACTATAAAAAACACTAAAGAGTACTCTTTAGACAAAAAGAAAATGCTCTCAGATGGAATCACACAAATGCAGAAAGGAAAAAAGCATCAGAAATGCTAAATTACGGAAACACAAATTTTGAGTATATTAGTCAGGAGACAGAAACCAAACCAGTTATTAGAACAAAGAAAATGTGATGTGAAGAATTGTACATTTCAAAGATAACTAACTACCTAAAAGGATAAACGAAGACTTAAAAGGGTCCATAAGTAGTATGTGCATACAAAACAAACATAAAACAGCTGGTATTTCTAGACTGAGAGAATATAGAAAATAAACAAACTGAGAACTCAAGAGACAGCTTCCCCACCCCGAAGCTGAGATGCAGACTTCTTTAAGGAGAGCATGGCTACCACAGCAAATGCTGCCTAACAGCTGTGAAGCAAGATGCCAGAGGTAACAGGTCAGGAATGATCTTTACAAATGTCCTGTCAGTGCTGGGACTTGTGGGCAGACTAGAGTTGACAAATGGAAAAAACCCTCTAAGCAGGGACATGGTTGCCTGAGGGTGTGGCCAGAGCTGCCAGGCAAGCAGTGCAGTGGACCTTCTCAGAACCTGCCATGAGGTGGGGAGAAATGGGTTCAGCCATGGCTGCCAAAACAGAGCAAATGGTGCACTTGGAAATGGCCATTGGGTGAGGAGAGCAAGTCTTGAAGGTTTGGTTGAAACTGGTCTGTGAGGTTTGCAGGGTATTCATGCTAAATAAAAACACAGAATACCTCGGCCAGAAAGAGTGTCTCCTTGCTGTTATTGTCCTCTATTGTCATCACAGTGTCCTCTATTGACAAAGTCTAGCATTACTCCAGATGGCAAGGGGAACATTCAGAGGGTGCCACTTGAATTGAGAAAAGCAGGCAAACAGGGTTGGGTTTGGGGCTGAGAAACAATCAGTTGATGATTGGTTTACTAACTATCTGTCTTGAGTAGTTTCATAGTATGTGTGACTGCAATGCATGGTAAAAATAGGATATTAGAAGTTGGGTGTGAAGTAAAAAGAGTTTTGTTCCAAACACTTCACAAAATGGAAAATTAAGGTACATTCTACCTTAAATTAGTACATTAATTGTACTAATACAATATTTATTGCTACCTCTAAGGAAACAATTAGGACAGTAAAAAAGAGTGTAACTAACAAGCTTAATAGGGAAACAAAAACTGAAACATACTTGATCCAACAAATAGAAGATAAGACATTAATAGGAAAAAAAAAAAAAAAACCAAGAGATGGAACAAAGAACAAAAAATATGACAAATTAAAATCAAACTAGTTTTTATTATGCATATAACCTAAACATCCAATTAAAAAGATAGATTTTAATAGTAGAGTCAAGAACATAAAGACAGACTAAGATTGAAAGTAAAGTGATGAAAAAAGATACACTATAAAATCCATGATTAAGAGAAAGCCAGAGAGCTATACTAATAGAAGACAACTTAGACTTCAATGTAAGAAGATATTACCAGGGACAAAAGATACTTTTCACAATAATAAAAGTGTTAATTCAATAGAAACATACTATTCACAATCTGTGTGCAATTAATTACATGGATCCAAAATATCCATAGCAAAAACTGGCAGAATTATAGGAGAAACAGGAAAACCTATAATTACAGCCAGAGATTTTATCATACCTCTGTCAGTAACTGAGAGGAAAAAAAAAGACAAAAAATTAGTAAGAGGTAGACACCATAATTAACAAAATGTTCTAATTTACATGTTTAAAACACAGCATCAGTGAATGAAGAAAACACATTGTATTCAAATATGCACTGTATTAGTCCATTATCAGACTACTATAAAGATACAACCTGAGACTGGGTAGTTTATAAACAAAAGAGATTTTAATTGACTCACATTTCTGCATGTCTTGAGAGGCCTCAGGAAACTTACAAAATGGTGGAAGGTGAAAGGAAGCAAGCACCTTCTTCACAGGTGACAGGAGAGAGAAAGAGCACAGAGGAAATGCCAAGTACTTATCAAACAAATCTCATGAAAGCTCACTCACCATCAGGAGAACAGCGTGAGGAAAACTGCCTCCCTAATCACTCCCCACCAGGTCGCTCTCTCAACTCCTATGGATTACAATTCTAGGTGAGATTTGGTTGGGAACACAGAGCCAAACCATATCACTCATGGAACATTTACCAAAAGTGATAGATTAGTATGCCATAAAGCAAATCTCATGATAATTCTGAGAATTTGCTGACTACAAAGAACTTAAGCTAGTATGGAATACTAAAAAAGATAGCTAGAAAATCCCCAAATGATTTGAAGTTAAGCCACACACTTGTAAGTAACCTATGGGTTATTTAAAAATACAAATTTGAATATATTCAGAATAAATTATTTGAATGTGACATATCAAAACATGAAGGACGCTAGAGATATACATTTTGCTATAAACCCATAAAGTAGAAAATAAGAAAGCTGAAAATTAATGATTATAATCACCTGTCTCCAAACAACAAAAAGAACAGAAAATATCACAAAATGTGTCATAAAGCAAATAATGCAATATAGTAGACTTCAATGAAATAAAAACATACATACAACAAAGGAGGCCCAAAAAGTTGATTGTAAAAACAAATAAAATGCTGACTTCTTAGCAAAACTGACCAATTCAAAAGAGAGAATGAACAATCTCACTTTGAATCAAAGACCTAAATAAATGATGGAATATTGAATATCCATAGATTAGTAAATTCAGTATTGTAAAGATGTTATTTCTTCCCAAAAAGAAATAGGTTTATTTATAAAAAATTATATTTGTAAAATATTTGCCAATATCAAATGATTCAAGGCTACAAAAATTTAGATTCAATACAATCCCAATTAAAAGCCCAAGACATTTTTTGAGGTGGGGTATTAAAAACTGACAAGCCAATTTCAAAATATTTATGGAAACCTAAAAGGCCAAGAATAGTAAAGACAATATTTTAAAAGAACAAAGTTAAGCCAGGATTTATATTATCAGGTACACAAACTTAGTACAGTTAGTACATTTAAAACAGTATAGTACTATGCAAGGAGTGATAAAAGACTGATGAAACAGAAAGCTCAGAAACAAACCCACTTACATATGGTCACTTCACAACAAGTTGACACTGCAGTGCAGTGAAGAAAATATGATGCTAGATTGATTGGTAAAATTAAAGGAGAAAATTCACATATATAAATTCACATATATAAATATATGATTTGTACACCCAAATGTGAAATTTAACACAATAAATCTTCTAGAAGATACCACTAAAAAAATTGTTGTGACCTTGAGATAAGCAAATATTTTAAAAACATGAAAAAAACTTCATCACAAAGGAAAAGGTAGAAAATTGGACTTCATTAACATTTTTAAAAATCTGTTCATCAAAATCTCCATTGACAGAATGAACAATCCAGCCACATAATAAATAGGAATATTTGAAATACAGACAGGTTATAAAGAACTAAAACCCATGGTATGTACAAAATTTGTATTGTTATAAAACAGAAAGCAGATACTATAGAAATATTAGTGAAAGATTTCAACAAAATGAATATATCCTATCGACTATAAGCATATTGAAAGATGTTCAACCTCACTAATCATAAGGAAAATACAAATTATATCCTCAATCAGATGCCATTTCCTACTCACCTGCAAAATTTAAAAAATTGACAGTACCAACTGTTGATGAAGATGTGGAGCAACTGCAACTCTCTCATCCATTGCTTGTACAAGTGCAAATTAGATCAACTACTTTAGAAAAGTGTTTTGTAGTATCTACTAAAGCCAAAGATACACATTTCATAGTCCTGTAATTCTAAACGAAGTTGGAACCTAACAAAAATGAGAACAAAAGATGTATAAGAATGCTCATAGTAGCATTAGCACATTAGTTCCAAACTAGAAATAAATGTTATCAACATTTAATGGTAGAGTAAATATCAACAAAAGAATGAATGAAAATATTTTACATTGATGCAGGCCAGAAATAAAAATGAAAAAATTGCTCTTGCAGGCAATAACATGAAGGAATCACAAAATATTGAGAGAAGGAAGTCAGACACAGAAGAGTATATGTAATCTCACTGTATGCATGTAAATTACAAACACAGACAAAAATTAATTTATCATATGTCTTAGTCTGTTTGCTGCTGCTACAACAGAATACCACAGACTAGGTAATTTATAAACAATAGAAGTTTATGTGACTCATGGTTTTGGAGACTGGGAATTCCAAGAGCATGCTGCCAACATCTGGCAATGTATTTTGTGCTATGTCATCCCATTGAGGAAGGCAGCAGGGGAAGTGAACATGAGACAGGAAGAGGATGAAGTTCAAACATCATTCTTTTTATCAAGAACTTACTCTCATGATAACTAACCCATTCCCACAATAACAGCATTAACCCATTCCCACAATAACAACATTAACCTATTCATGAGTGCAGAGCTTATGACCTAATCACCTCTTAAAAGTCTGACATCTGTTTTACTGTTTCAGTGGCACTTAAATTTCAACACTAGTTTTTGAAGTGACATTCAAATGATAGCATTCCTTCCATGGCCCCCCAAAATCCATGACCTTCTCACATACAAAATACTCTTATTCTATACCAGTAGCCCTAGTGTCAACTAGTTCCAGCGTCAACTCAAAAGTTCAAAATCCAGAGTCTCATCTGAATCAGACTTGAGTGAGACTCAAGGATCAATTAATCCTGAGGCAAACTGCTCTCCAGCTGTGAGACTACGAAAGTAACAATTTAAGTGCTTCTAAATCCAGTGGTGAAACAGATGCAGGATAGACAACCCCATTCCAAAAGGGAGAAATAGGCAAGAAGAAAGGGTAATTGATCCCAAGAAAGTCCAAAACTCCACAGGGAACACCACTATTTTTTTTTTTTTTTTTTTGAGAGGGAGTCTTGCTCTGTCACCCGGGCTGGAGTGCAGTGGCCGAATCTCAGCTCACTGCAAGCTCCGCCTCCCAGGTTTACGCCATTCTCCTGCCTCAGCCTCCTGAGTAGCTGGGACTACAGGCGCCCGCCACCTCGCCCGGCTAGTTTTTTTTTCTTTGTATTTTTTAGTAGAGACGGGGTTTCACCGTGTTAGCCAGGATGGTCTCGATCTCCTGACCTCGTGATCCGCCCGTCTCGGCCTCCCAAAGTGCTGGGATTACAGGCTTGAGCCACCGCGCCCGGCCCACACCACTATCTTAACACCCCAGAATAATTTCCTTTGACTTCATGTCCTACATCCTGGGCACACTGTGACTGCTGTTGGGACTTCAAGGCCTCAGGCAGCCATGTCCCTATGGCTTTTCTGGGCTCAGCCCATGTTTCAGCTCTCTCCATTGGAGTCTAATGCCTGCAGCTTTCTCAGGTTGGCATTGCACACTCGTTGTTCTACAGTTCTGAGGTCTTAGTAATGGCCCCACTCCCACAGTTCTATTAAGCATTGCCTTAGTGGAAACTCTCCTACCTCACATTTCCACTTGGCATTGCCCTAGTAGAGGAGGAGGTCTCTGCAGAAGACTCTCTGGGCCCCTAAGCTGTCCAGAACATCCTTTGAAATCTAGGGTGAAAGTAGCCATGCCTGCACAGGTCTTGCATTCCGCATTCCTGCAGAATTAGCACCACATGGACACCATCAACATTTATAGCTTGTAACCTCCAGAGTGATGGGTTGAAGTATACCTGGGCCTGCTTGAGCCATGCCTAAGGGGCATGGTGCTGGAATGCAGGAAGAAGAGTCCTGAGGCAGCTTTGGGTAGTGAGTACACAGAGGATGCCCCAAGCCCATTTTCCCAAAACATTCTGCCCTCCTAGAGCTCTGGACCTGTGAAGGGAGGGATGGCCTCCAAGATCTAAATGCCTTTAGAGTCTTTCTTCCATGGTGCTAATGAACAGCACCTAGCTCCCTTCTAGCCATATGATTCTCTTTAGCAAACAATTACTTGACCATACTCTTAGTATTTTCTCTCAAACATGCCTTTTTACTTTTCACATGTTCAGAATGCAGATTTTCCAAATCTTTTTATTCTGCTTCTCTTTCATTTATAAATTATCACTAAGTCATTTCTTTTCTGTCACATTTCATTGTATGTGTTCACAAGTAGCCACACAGTAGCCAGAATGCTTTGCTCCTTAGATATTTCTTCCACCAGATATCCTAGTTCATTACTCTTAACTTCTGCATTTCACAGAGTCCGAAGACATGGACATAATTCTGCCAAGTTCTTTGCAACTGTATGACAAGAATACTTTTACTCCAATTTCCAGTACCTTCTTCCTCATTCCTATCTGAGACCACATCAGAATGGTTTCTTTGTCCATATTTCTACCAACATTCTGGTCATGACCACTTAAGCAACGTCTAAGAAGTTTCAGACTCTTCCTCCAGTTCTTTTCTTCTAAGCCCTCACTAGAATTGCCCTTAATGCTCCATTCACCAGAAATCTAGGCTATTTCTAGCTTGCTTCTCCAAATTCTCCCAGTCTCTATCCACTTTCCAGTTCCAAAGCCACTTCCACATTCTCAGGTTTACTTTTTGTTTTGTTTTCTTTTTTTTTTTTAATTTTTTTAAATTTTTTATTATTATTATACTTTAAGTTCTAGGGTACATGTGCATAACATGCAGGTTTATTACATATGTATACTTGTGCCATGTTGCTGTGCTGCACCCATCAACTCGTCAGCACCCATCAACTCGTCATTTACATCAGGTATAACTCCCAATGCCATCCCTCCCCCCTCCCCCCTCCCCATGATAGCCCCGGGGTGTGATGTTCCTCTTCCCGAGTCCAAGTGATCTCATTGTTCAGTTCCCACCTATGAGTGAGAACATGCGGTGTTTGGTTTTCTGTTCTTGTGATAGTTTGCT